>NW_007726440.1:102870-210571 GCF_000696425.1 Galeopterus variegatus
AGAGGAAGATATAACAACCACAATTTTTTTTGAAGTTCTTACAACAAGAAAATGGAGGGGACACACTTGGGTGGGAGGGGGGAGAGGGAGGAGGGAGGGAGGTTTCGGTGATGGGACACAATAATCAACTACATTGTATATTGACAAAATTAAAAAAAAATTTTGTAAAGTAATTTTATTCTAAAATGGAATATATAGAATGATTCTCTTTTGGAAATTCCTATATGCAACTATCAATCTATATATATTAGTTTTCTATTGCTGCCATACAAATTACCAAAACTATAATTTTATTTATTTTATTTTTTGTCTTTTTTTTTTTTTTTCGTGTCCGTCAACGGATCTCAACCCTCAGTGTCGTGCCCGTACCAGACCGGGACCGGCAACGGGATCGCAACCCTCGGTGCTGCACCCGCAGCCCGCTCAGCCAGTGAGCGGGAACCAGTCTGTATGTGGGATCCGAACCCTCGGTGGGAGCGCTGCCGCGCTCCCAAGTGGCGCACTGTAGCAGTGCGCCACCAGGCCGGCCCCAATACTATAATTTTATAAGTCAGAAGTCAAATGTAAATTCCACTGGGCTAAAATTAAGGGGTTGGCAGGGCTGTGCTATTTTCTGGAGGTCTAGGGGAGAATCTCTTTTCTGAGTTTTTAATAGAATTCAGTGGCTCACCCACATAATTCAGGATAATCTCTCCATCTCAAGGTCCATAACCTTGATCATATCTCCAGAGTCCCTTTTGACATGTTAAGTAACGTGCAGGGATTGGGGTGTGGACAATTTTGGAGGGTCATTATTCTGCCTACCATTCTATCTATCAATTATTTTACCTTACTATTTCTCAGGACTATTAAGGATAATTATTACCGAGTGGTATGTATCAAGTGAGTTTTAAAATTTAAAAAAAATTTTTCCATATTGTTTAAAGTGTTATACTACATAAACAGTGAATAATTATTTTTTAACTAGATCATCTGAGAAGATGCTTAAATCAAATTAACAAATGGGAATAATGGAATGACAGTTTTATTTATTTATTTATTTTTTTATTTTTTTATTTTTTGTCTTTTTGTCTTTTTCCGTGTCCGGCAACGGATCGCAACCCTCAGTGTTGCCCCCGTACCGGACCGGGGACCGGCAACGGGACTGCAACCCTCGGTGTTGCTCCCGCGCCTCGCTCAGCCAGTGAGCAGGAACCGGTCCATATGTGGGATCCGAACCCTCGGGCGGGAGCGCCGCTGCGCTTCCCAAGCGGCGCACTATCCAGTGCGCCACCGGGCCGGCCCGGAATGACAGTTTTAAAAGGACTATGATATCTACAAGGTTAAAAAGTATTCTGATGCTCTTTTGTGTGAGATTATACACAAATGTGCACAGTGTACAGTACTTGTCACCCCAGTTCATAAATGACTGTCATAGTTTTGAGGAGTTTGAGGATGAGACTAGTCTTAGGGGATTTTTTGGAAATTGGCAAGGAAGTCAACTTGATCTGTAGGAAAAGTATTTAACGAAATTAACGGGACCCATCTAGGAACTGATGAAGAGGATTTGATGGAATAGAAATCAGAGGCTTAAGGAAGATGCTGTGGAATAACAGTCTGAAGAACCCTAAAGATTTTGTTGTCTCATCAGTGCCCATGATTCATTATTCTGTATTAATTTCTTTGTGGCTTGATGTTTTAATGCTGTTTCATGTGAGGATGCTAGGTACTTTCCAATGAGATACTAAGTCTGTTGAAGTCAAAGGCCATGTCTTTTGGTTTTTGACTATATATTTGCTTTGTAAATACTATGGTGTGCAAAGCACAAAACAAGGTGCTGTATTCAAGCCGAGAGATTGGTTTCTGAGCCTCTCAGTCCTTTGCAACCTACAATTCAACAAACACCTCGAAAGCAAAAGCTATGCAGACTGTTATGTGGAGGGTTTCCTTTTCTCTGGGATTCTGTTCTCTGGAGTCCTGACAAACTCAGGAGCCTTAGACTTGCCTCTGGGAGAGTACCAGCGCTCTGTGCTGCTTCCTTTGCACTGAGGGGAGTGTGCACTGTGCACTGTGCTGGGAGTGGGAAAATGCACTGAGGGGAAAAGTGGAAGGCGCGGGTGCTGCTCACCTCAGTGTGCTTCCCTTCTCTCTAGGATATCAGCCCCTCAAGTCCTGGCTACTTTGGTTCCTGTCTGTTAACTTCAAACAGTTGTGTTTTCTGTCTTATCTAGTTTTGTAGATATTCTCAGCAAAGCAGATGATCTGATGCAATCTGCTCTGTCGTGATCAGAACTGGAATTTGTCAGTAAACATTTATAAGTGAGACTGTGACCTGATCATATTTCTTCTTCAAAAGAGGGTATATGGAAGAAGAGAGTGAGAGAATGGAGGTGATGAATATTTGCTTAATATAGAGCACAGGTCAGCAAACTGCTGGCCAAATTCAACATCCGGTTGTGATGGTTAATTTTATGTGTCAATTTGACTGGACTTAGGCATGACCAAATAGCTGTTAAAGCATTATTTCTGAGTGTGTCTGTGAGGGTGTTTCCAAAAGAGATCAGCATTTGGGTGAGTAGACTGAGTAAAGAAGATCTGCTCTCACCAATATGAGTGGGCATCATCCAATCCATCGAGGGGCTGAATAGAACAGAGGCAGAGGAAGGTGAATTTGCTCTCTGCGTTAGCTGAGACATCCATCTTCCCCATCCTTGGGCATTCGTGTTTCTTCTTCTTTGGGCTTCAGACTCAGACTATGATGACACCATCTTCAGTAAGAGAGATAAAGTTGGTATGCAGAGAAAATCAGTTGATGATGGGAGTAGGGAACCCTAGCAGTGCTTAAGCTCCTAGTTCCATTTTATTTGAGACCTACCTGTACCCTTCTTCCTCCTGAAATTTGGCCATTACCCTTCCTTGGAGTCCTGGGGCCAATACTTTTCTATTATTAACTAGTTTGAATTAGGTTTCTGTTACTTGCAATCAAAAGAGTTCAGATTGATATATACTAGTGAGAGAATATCCTCCTATCATCACTTAATGCAACAAGACATTCTGCATCTTCAAAAACTGGGTGTCATTCTACCACATTTATATTCACATTCTATTGCATGTGAGAGGAAGAGGCACAGGATGTTAGAAAAAGTCAGGGAAGTCCTGGTGACATTACAAGTCTCCTAATTAGAAGTGATTCTGTGCCAGAGAAGACAGAGAATTGAGAGTAGAGACAGAAGAGCTGCGGAGCTAGATGGCAAGAAAATGCACAAGGTGTCCACAGTGGCCGATGAAAAGGATGAAACAGAAACGGCTTACCTGCAAGAGAGTGAGACTACTGCCCACGTCAGTATTTACTTCTCTTTGTCTGGCATTTAACACTCTCATTCATTTAAAAATTTTTATTATTTGTGTCAAATATATGCATTTGGCAATAAATAACATAAATGGTCAGTCTGCCATCATCGTCTCCTTTCCGTAAGTCCCAATCCCCACAATCTCTTTTAACTATTTATTTTTTCTTTTGGTGCTTACTTATAAAAGACTGGATAATATATTTATACTTATGTTTCAGGATTCATAAACTTTTGACAATATCTTTTATCCTTCAGATATGAAAGATGAGGACCTGACTCATTTAGACCACCTCTCTTCCTCTAAATATTTGATATTTTTATAATTTTTTGTTCTTACATTGGTTATCTTTGTAATTTAAATAATATTCTTGAGCATTAATTTTTTGCTTCATCAATTTTCTCTATTATCTCTTGACTCTTAAATTCGTAAGAAGAAAATATTTTTCCTACACTTTCCTTCTCCTTTCCTCTTCTTTTATATACTGTTTTCTTCAGCTAGATCTTTATTTTCACATTGTCAAGACTATCATGTGTCCTATGATCACAAGCAAGTATTGCATTCTTGGTCTGAGGACTGAATATAAAACAGTTGAAAAGCAATAAACAGTATTTGTATTATTATGGCTATTGATTAATGCTGGTGCAACTAGGGAATTACGTTTTCCTCTCTAGAGCATCAAGTGGATTAGTTTAGGCCACAAGAAGAAAACTCTTCCTTGTGTTAAGTACAAATGGAATCTTTCTTCTAGAATACTATCAATTGCATCAGTTCTTGCCTTACTTCAGTTTGTTTCGTATTTGGAAGATAACTGGTGGGCACATATCCTGAATTTTTAAATTGTCTTTCTTTTCATTCTTGATTTATTTGATCTCTCTTTCCCTTCCCTCCCCCATTTAAATTACACTCTCTCTTCTATTAAGATCGTTTCTTTTTTAAGACACTTTGTGGAGTGTTCTGTCCTCTTGTTTGAAGCTGGATGGGTTGATGTACAACCATCATCCTAAGAATTCTTTTGATTAATCTTGGTTGTACCTGTGCCTTCCTGGATCTCCTGTTTCCTTTGTATATTTCTTTATTTTGGGAAGGTAGATCCTTAAGTAACTTTCTTGAAAAAGAGTATTTGCAAGAAATAAAATTTCTGAATCCTTTTATATTGGGAATTGCCTATTCTTCTCTCAAGTTTGATTATGAGTTAGTTGAGTATAGAACTTAAAATTGAAAAGATTTTCCCTTAGAATTTGTCTTCCTGTACCTATTCAGTGGACCTTTTCAATCTGAAGACAGTTTTTTCTTCAGTGCTAAAACATTCTGTTCTTATAATTGTATTTCTTCTATTTCCTTCATTTTCTCTTTCTGAGACTACCTTAGTTGGATGTTTTAATTATAAATTTGTTTTCTATGCCTCTTTCATTTGATTTAATATTATTTTTCTTTTTGTATTTGTAGTCTACTTTCTCAGAGACTATTTTAAGCCACTGAATTTTTAAGTCATTTAGTGTTTTGCTTGGAGCTTGGTTTCTGGAAATGAGGAAGAAGTTGTAATAACTACTACAGATTTTTCATGTACAGACATTCAATTAATACCTGATTTTAGCCCCCTTCTTACTCCCCACTCTGCCATGACTACTAACTCTGAGTCCAGGGTGTCCATGGTGTTCTGTTGGAAAGGTTGGCTTCCACCTACACAGAGCTTCCTTTTATAATTTTTAAGTCTGAGGCTTTCTGTTTGTTCATCTGTCTTCTTGTTTATTCCAGAAATTAGTTAAGGTATCTCTGGTACCCATTTACCCCTATGTCTCTTTTCTATTATAAATTTATTCCTTTTATAGATTTTTTTAATACTTTAATATAGTGTAATCTTGGAAGACATGGGACGCAAATTCAGTAGCCTAATCTGCCATCTTGAACCCAAATTCAAAAACTGTGCACTTAGCAACTGATTAGTACTTAGCAACTGATTATAAACTAAGGGAAGCTGTACAAATGAGTAACAGAAGTTCAAAATAATTTATGTTAATAACAAGGTAAGCCCTTTTTATGTAAGTTTGTTCAGCCAAACACTTTCAGTTTACGGTTTTAACAAGAATGTCAAGGTAATTTTTACTTGAATAAGCATTTTAATTTTATATTTCATAAAAACATAAAAATATTATATATTAGAATTTGGTATCAATGAGATCAAAATAGCAGATATATTTTAAGATGTTAATTTCTATAAGACATTGTTCTGAACTCAGGATGTAAAAGGAAGCATATGGCATTCTGACTTTCAAGGTACTTATTGTCCTGTAAACTGAGGGGAGTTTGTGATTCTAAGACTTTATGGTAACTTCCCAGTTGGTCATTTATTGGGCGAGTAACTTAAATTCAGTTTTGTTTTCCTATTCTGTAAAATTGGCTAAAATTTCTGATCTGCTTCAAAAAGACATACCTTTAAATAGTGATGAAGTAGTTGACTAGATTAGGTGCCTAGATCAAAATGTAAGGGATCCTGACTATTATCCCTATGGGTTTACAGGACGCTTTCCCCTTTTATTTTTTTGTGCATAGAATATTTGCAGATTCATAATATGATAACATTAGAAAAGGGAGTATAATCTTTATAGTTTCATGTAGGTAGAATTCAGAAATTTAAGTGTTAAATTTTCTTCAGCAGCACAAAGGTAATAAGTTTATTTAAACAAATATAAAGAACATCGTGCCACCCACGTGGAGTGTGCATTAATTTTGTTTCATTCTCCTCCATCTACAAATTCTGGTCCATGTAGTATGCTTGAAATGTGAATGCTCTTATAATGTTCCAACTAGTTAAATGGAGATTTCCCTGAAGACTGATCTTTCTATAACTGGGTAATCTATTGCTCCTTTTGATGAGAATGGGTAGAAAAGATGTTCTTGCAGATCCACATTCTTTTCATTTATTAAACAACAAAGAAAGCTCACTTAATTTAATTAATTAAAATTTAATTCCTTAAATTCCTCAGTCTCCAAAAATTTTCTGCATTTTGCAAACTGTTCACTAATCCTATCTCCTTATAGTTGTCATGGAAATGAGAAATCTCAAGAGGGCAAATTTAAATGACTTGAAGAAGAAACCTTGACATTTCTGGAGACTCATACTATTTCTTTCTAGTCGACTCCAGGAGTAGACCTTATTAGGGGCTTGGGGTTGGATTTTGATATTTAAATTCTATCACCCACTCCTAAGCTGCTCCAGTGACATGTGGGCCATGACTTGATGGCAATATCCAAAAGTGAAATGAAATACAATTTTTATTAATAGCTAGAATGTGCTCATTACATCCAAGTGTAGGCCTTTTCTGGTAAATGAAGCTGCAGCAGAAGTCAAAGCTAGAAGCTTAAGCAGAGTTTCCAGCTCTATAGATCTAGAATATTAAGAATGGAGATCAGAACTCTAGAGTCTCAAGCTGGGTGTTTCAGGTAGTAGCCTCTGAGTCAAAGTTTTGTTTGTAGAATGTTTATTAGTGAGTGCCCATGGGACCCACACCCGTGGAAGGGAAGGAGAGGAAGCAAGAGGTGGAAGAGGAAGGAGTTGGGCTGTGGTACAGGCCTAATGACAGCCTTGGCTGACTCCATGGGGCATTCTAGAGCTAGCACTCCCTGAAGGTGGGCCAAGATCATCAGGCTTTTATATTCCTGCATCAATCAACAATTAGGTGTGAGCTGTACTTGGAAGTTACAGCTTTGGGGTGGCTTTTTATAACTGAGGCAGTCCACTGAAGAGATGACATTAAAGGCCATCTGCTGACAGTGATCCCAGCAGTTGGTGTAAAAAATCCTTCATTGACAGAGGATCTGGGCAGTGTCCATGACACCAACCAAACACTTTTACCAACAATCTACATGGACAAAGCTGGTTGCTCTGCCTTTTCGAGACTGCACTTATAACCCGAAAGTCAGATGTAGAAATGACATCCATTCCATTGCCTGAGTGTAGGAAGAGAAAAAGAGAGGGTGGAGCCTGGCTCTATCTTTAAGTCACCATAAACTTAACCACTAGTGAAATGTGGTGGCTCTGTACCCCAAATTATAAACAATATGATTAGCCATTTTTGCACCCAGGGGAGGAGCTGTTAGGGAATGAACAGATTGGCCAAAAGTGTTTAGCCTCATGTGCTTTCTCCTATAAATTGAGGCAATATGAAGAGAAGAAAGAAGAAAGTACCCTATCCCACAAATCTGCCCAGTCTTCATTAAATTCTTTTTCTATGTATTTTCCGTTTTCATGGCCTTATTAAAAACTGAAAATAAATTATTTTGAACTTAAAGTGAGTTTTATACACAAATAGTTTATAGGCTTTCCCCAGTATGGCATCTCAGAGAATGCCAGTGTCTTAATGAGTGGCATCCAACATTAATAAGTTCAAGTGGAGATTACAATGGAGATTTTAATTTAGGCTTATTATAAGTTTTGTTGTTGTTTTGTTTTATTTCCTCTTGTATTTTATTTTTTAACTTTTATGCCTTCTAGCTAGTGAAGACTCCAACTCTGGTGGTATAAGTAATATGACACCTCAGTTTGGGGGTAATGAATTAAGCAGTGATAATCGACTCCCTGACCTTCTTTTTGGAGTTAGCAGTTGCCCTTTGCCCTTTGTTGCTGGGATTATTAAGTTTCCATTTAAATAGACTCTGCAATAATGAAAAAACATATTGAAAGAATTTTAAAGCTGTCTTTATATGCATGCAGACAGATATAGCCTTCAAATTCTACTTCCTGGGATGTAGGCTTCACTGTCTTCAGGCCAAATCTGGCCTATTAAGTGTCCTTAAGAATTACGTGCAAAAAAGTAGAGGCTTTTTCTTTTTAATGTGCTGGATTTGTCTGCACTGTATAAGTAACTATGAAATACTTAAAAGCTATTTGGAGTCTCAGCAACTGTTGATGATTAGAGAAATATTATTATTATATATATGTATGTGTATAGAGATATTATCTACAAATGCCTTCCATATCAATTTTATAATAATTTGGTCTGGTTGTCCTTTTCTGTCATGTTTCAAATGTTAAATCTTGAATGTGTATGAGAATAACAAACTGAGCTTGTCATTAGTATATTAGTTGCTGCTACAAAGCCTTGTGTTCAGGATGAGTTCTTTTTTACTTGTCTGAAAAGTGTTTCTCTTGGAGAGCAATTACATCTGATTGACATGTTTTCATGTGCCTCCAGCCCTGGTGCATTTTTTTCTTTGGTACACTAAACAGGTATAGATCAAGGACTGTTATTTTATTTTTTTGCTCTTGTTGTTGTTTTACTGCTATTAACTAAAATCAGGATACCAGAAAAAAATGTAGACACCTTGTAAAGTACAACTTAAAACAATTTGTAAAATATGTATAAAGAAGTGTGCATTTTGTTGTGGGGGGTCACCAGACTATAGCTGAGCTAGAATTGCTAAAAGTCAATTGAAAGGCAAGAACATAACAGAGCTGGGCATGTTAATGTAAGAAGCAATTTGTATTTTCTGTACAAACATGGGTAATAACTTACTTCTCTAAAAGATATTCATAGTATGGTGTTATATGAAAAGAAGGGCTAGAAACATGATCTTCTCTCAGACTTGTTGCTAAGTTGTGTTTAATTTTGAACAAGGCATTTAACATCTACAAAATTTATTTTTTAACATATAAAAGAAGAGAGGAACTAGATGATGTCTATGGATTCTTCAAATTCAGTCATTTCTCTGATATGACCTTCTAGCACAGAGAAGTAGAGAAGTAAATGTGATTGGTACCTTGGAAATAACCACCAATCAACAATTTTATATACAACTCTGGCTAACAAAAAGAGCTGATACTCCAACTACGTTCAGATTATAAGCTCCTTGGGGACAGGGACAATGTCTTATGTATGTTCATAACCTCAGTGATGGCTCTTCACCATCCTACAATATTGACTTTCAAAAATATTTGACAAATGAATGCTTGAATTATGTCTATTATGAAGGATTATTATGAAGGATTATTGCTCTCAACAATGAGCCAATTCCTGTCTTTCAATGATTATATTTAAAAGCAGTTTATTGCATCCAGTCAACATGTCAGAATAAATAATTTAGATTTTTAGTGGCTCCTGAAGATTTTAGTATTTAGCATGAGATATCTCGCTCTCAACAATGAGCCAATTCCTGTCTTTCAATGATTATATTTAAAAGCAGTTTATTGCATCCAGTCAACATGTCGGAATAAATAATTTAGATTTTTAGTGGCTCCTGAAGATTTTAGTATTTAGCATGAGATATCTCATAGCATATCAGTTTTAGTTCATCTTTTAAGGGTGAGCTGTAGATAAAAGGATTCTAACCTAACAAAGGAACCCCTTTACTAGCTTTCTCACTAAGTCCTCTGACTTGTGTCTTCCTTCCATCCCCTATATCTTATATTGGAGATTATAATAGCTGTAGATGATTTAAATGTCAAACACGAAAACATCCTAATGTTGGCATGGTATACTCTCAAATATAAAGTGTTCATATTCCACATTATAGGATAAAATATAATACATATTCTAATGGTGAAAAAAACCTTCTCTGCACACCTACCAAATGCAAGTCATTGTTCAAGGCACCTGTTTTGTGTCTTCTCACTTTCAGAGATCATTCAGTCCATTGAGGGAAATAGATTTCTAGACATAGGGAGAGCTTGGTCAGTTGCATACCCCTATAGAGCACTCTGGGAGCTCATAGCCAAGAGCAGCATTAAATGTAGTTATAATTGGTTAACGGACACAAAGAATGGTTACGTTTTGTAGTGATGAATATGCTAATTATTCTGATTTGATCATCACATATTGTACACAAGTATTGGTAGTCAACTCTGTACCCCACAAATATGTATAATCCATTATGTTTCAATAAAAAGTGCAGTTATAATCTCAGCACTATCACTTCCAATATTGACCATTAACATTTTTTTTTCTAGTCCAAGCTGTAAACCTTAGCCATGATAACTCAGAATAATTTCTGTGATAGAAATCTTTTCTGGCTTGATACCAGAAGAAAATAGTTTTGCAGTTACTTTAAGAGGACATGCCCAATATCCTTGTGTTTTGGGTATAGATACTGCACAGAACTCCAGATGTCAAAATGGATTTGTGTTGCGTTTCTATGCTAATACATCTGTGCAGGGTTAATTTAAGAATACTGACTCCTTTCTCTTGCTCAAATTAACTGTAAAAGTGATTAGCAGATATCTGGATTGATTAATGTTTCAGTGTTTTTGTCACTTCTTTAGGAAAGCAGAATGTAACAGCATGGCACTAAGTACTAGGAAATTGTGATGAGTAGTTTTGACTTCTAAATTACCTTTAAAAATTTTACTCTAGTTTGAGTTTCCTTTCCACAGAAAGTTTAGTAATAGATCTTGGTGATCTTTTATAACAGGAGAGTTCCCCCTCCCACATTTAACAAGCATATATTGAATGTCTACTATATACACAAACTGAAAAACCCTGAAATTATAAACCCTGAAATTGTAGGGAATAAAAGTTATGGACTGTAGGAACAGCTGGTTTTATGGGAAGACAAATTCATTCTCTGAAGGAGCACACAGTCTGGTGAGGAGATAAACAATTTCCAGTAGCTATAATAATTATAAATTTAAACATGCTAAGGGCTCTTACGCTCTGGAGGAAAGCCCAGAGTGCAAACTCCATGAAGGCAGAAATGATTCTATCTTGTTAGCTGCTGTGGTATCTACTGTCTGATACAGAGCAGATTCTCAACAGGTGTGTCAATTTTATGGTGGGAAAGCCCAGAGTGCAAACTCCATGAAGGCAGAAATGATTCTATCTTGTTACCTGCTGTGGTATCTACTGTCTGATACAGAGCAGATTCTCAACAGGTGTGTCAATTTTATGGTTAATTTTGCCTGGAGTTTTACAATGGAGTAACATCTGAACTAAGCTTTAAAGAATAGGTAAGATTTTCTTTGTCAAGAACAGAGACCATTCCAGGAAGAAACAACAGCAGGGAAAAAGAATGTGAGTGTTTGGGTAACTGCATGTAATTGAGGGGGATATTCATGGCCAGGCCCAGTGGTGAGATGCTGAGGCAGTGGATATTAAAAATGGCCAGCAACTGAGGCTGTCTTTGCTGCTTCTTGCTTGTTTTTGAAATTTTTCACATTCTAAAGAGTCTCCTATATAGATGAGAGTCCATATTGACTAACTCACAAACAAGATGAGTAGTTGATCCTTGTATTAGTCATTTCTATTGCTTATAACAAAATACCTGGAACTAAGTAATTCGTAAAGAAGATGAAATTTATTGCTTACAGTTTTGGTGGCTGGGAAGTCCAAAGTCCAGGGAGCACTTACAGTGAGGGTTGTCTTTGGCAATGCAAGGTCTCACATGGTGACAATGATGAAGCAGAGAGAGAGAGAACTTTTCATGTGTTCTTTTAAAGCCCTCAGAGCCACGCCCTTGATCACCATTATTAATCCATTTACTACAGCGTGGTCCTCAGAATCTAATCACTTCTTCAAGGCTCCACCTTTCAATTACCATAACAGGACTTCCCACCCTCTCAGCAGTCACAGTGGGGATTGAGCTACTAATACATAAAGCCTGGGGGACACAATCCATATCAATCCTCAACACATTTTAATTATTTTTACTGATAGTATTTTCCTATTCATTAATTGTCTGTGTCAGTTAGGGATTATAAACTGGTGGATTATATGGTACGTAGCTCACTGTGCATGCTTTGTCTTGTCCGCATATTGCTGAACAATTTGGTGAACATTTTAAAAATATGAATTTTTGGTTTCTTCTGATTAATACTGGGCCCACCTTTCAGCATAACTCTGCTAGAATGCTCCACCTGGCTTGCCATCTCCCATCTGCTGGGCATGTGCTTGAGCTCTTCACCTGTCTGCGGGCCCCTTTACTTGTCTCACCTGAGCCCTTGTAGCATTGCAGTTTCATCTCTTGGGCATGACCCCTAAACTCCATTTATCTTAGGTGATGTGTATCCATTTTTATAAACTCTGTAAAAAATAAAAACATTATCACTTTGAATTGGTGTGTTTTCTACTAATATTTCTCCTTAAATTTGCTGTTTTTTATTTGGTTTTTTATTTTTCTAGTATATTTTTATGTAGTTAAATCTACTCTTTTACTTTGCTATAGTTTTAGCTTCCTTCCTTCTCTTCTTTCTTTTGAATAATCCTTTAAATTTATAAAAGTCTTCCACTGCTTTTTCTTCTACTTCCTGCTCCTTTTCTCTCTTCCAAGTGACTTTTGCTCTAGAGGTTTAAACTAGATTACATTTTATATTCCTCTTGTAGGTAAGCTGTGATGATTTTTGGTTAAAGTCCTGCTTTTCCTCTGAGATGTCACCAGGTCTACTCGAGCACTGACTGCACATGTATGATGGGGTATATTTTGAGTGGTCTGTTCTCTACTGATCCGCCTTTTCTTATGCTAAGAAGGTCTAATTATTTTAGCTTTATGTGTCTTAATAGTTTGTTAAAATTAATCCTTTCCTCTTTAAAACAATTATTTTTCTTCTGCTCATACTTGCAAATCAATTTTAGAATTATTTGGGCAATTTCAGAAAAATTCCATTCAGATTTGAATTAGAATTTGAATAAATTCACCAAACATTTTGAGAAAAACTTATATTTTATAAAAATTAGTGTTCCCATTTAGGAATATATTAGTCCTCTTCTTTTATTCAGTTTTTTTCCTTTCATATCTCTCAGTGAAGTATTGCATGTATCATCATATAAGACATTATTTCCTTACACTGGACTTTCAAAAGGACAGAACTGAGGTTACCCAAGGTGGGAAAGGGGGAGGGCGAGGGAGGGCAAGGGAGGAATTGGTAAAGGGCCATGAAAAATGATTACATTGTATAATGTTGAATACACTAATTATCCTGGTTTAAGCATTACATATTGCACACAGGTATTGATATTCAGCTCTGTACCCCACAGATGTGTACAATCAGCTTTGTTACAGTAAAAAAAATTATTTCCTGCTCATAATTTAAATTTTACATTGTGTTTATGAATGGAATCTATTTTTAGTTTACTTATTTCTATCATATTGTTATTTGATATATAAGAACATTTATCATTTGATTTCTTTCTGTTTTTATGTTCTGAAACCAACTCATCTGTAAATAATTACATTTTATCTCTTCTTTCCTGTTTATAATTTTGTGTTTTATGTCTTAAGAAGTTTTTAAATATTAAATAAATAACGTGTATCCATTAGCTCATGCCAGGTATATTACAAGAACACAATAAATGTCGGATTATATTGTTATTCAAAATATCAATATTAAATAATAATAGTAATTTTATATATCTATATTTTAATTGGAATTATTTATTTTGTCACTATTACATAAAATGTTGGCTGATGGTTTGCATTAGATATCTTACTTTAAGATATGTTAAGAAAATATGCTCCTATTGAGATGATTGCCTTTTTAAATTTGATTTGAATTTAAATTTTCTGATGTTATGTATTAGTAGAGTTTTCTAATTTTAGACTATTGCTGGATACCTATAATAAACAGCATTTAATTAAAAGTAAAATATTAACTTGTACTATATTATTGAGTTATTATGTAGCATTTTATTTAAGTTTTTATTTCTTTACTAAGTACCTTTCAGCTGTAAATATATATGTATATAAGATATATACATATATATATGTATTTCTGTTAGATGTGTAAAGTTAGGGTATGTTTCTCGGAATGACCTGAATTACTTTTAATCTTTTCCTGTTTTCTGAAACAGATCACATAATGTGGAAAGTATCTGTTTCTTGAAAGTTTGAAGGAATTTAAAGGCATTTACTAGTGAATCTATTATAATACTGAGTTCCTTTTATAAGGGCATGGATGGGGCTTTTGGGTAACTTTCTTAATTAATTTTAATTTTTAAATTGTTGTATTGACTTTTATAAAGCATTGAATTCATTGATTTTTTGAAATTTATTAATATACAACTATATGGAACTCTAAAGTCTTCCCTATCTGTTGTATTCCATTTCTCATTTTAAAAATTTGAGATATTTTTACCTTTTTCTCTTGATTAGATTTCCAATTGTATATGTTTTCTGAGCATTTTCATCCTGCTTTTCTTGTGTGTTGTGGTCTTTATAAAATTGCTTCTGGAAAAATTGTATTTTTTGCAATGTTTTTCATGACTTATTGAAACAACTCAAAACAATGCATCAAAATTTTTCTCTGAATTTATTAACCTTTTATTCACTAATTTTTGAATCTTTCCAAATGTCCAGGTGTACTGGTTATTTTGCAGTGAAATTAACTTATTCTTATTAATACTAGCTGGATAGTTCTGAACTGGCAATTTTAGCACATGCCCACAAATGTAACCCGATCAGATCTTTGTGGCACCATTAGCCTGTAATTCTCTAGTTCTTATGATTAATGTGTAGGCCTAGACCTCATAAAACTCTATATTTTAATTCATCTTAAGACATCTTCCCTAACAAGCACTTGGTATGCCTTAAGATATCCTTCCTAATAAGCATGTACGTTTAGATGCTATTCTCATTCTTTAAAAAGCAATGAGTGCAGCAGTTAATTAACTTATTATAATGCCATAAATCCAGCTCTAGCCATGACCACTGACTCCTCCCCCACCCTTACCAAGAACATTTTCATTTGTGATGAATTATTCCCTGGGTACTCAATGCAGAGGTGAGTGACCATGCAGAACTCAGGGTCAGACACAATAACACAACCCGTACTGCTGGGCAATGGCAAGCCTTCCACTCCTACCACTCACCTGACCGTGCTTGGGTGCCTTTATGCTTCGCTGAAACCAGATGACATTGATGACAGAACGAGGGGGTTTCTCTCCTTCAGATATCAATTCTCTAGAAAGTAATACTCAGGATGATTTGTACGTGGGTAGCTAGCTGTAAGGGGTTAGATCCCTGTCTCTATGGTAATTAAAGTGCTCATTTGAATACAAACTGAGGTCTAATAACTTTTACAGTTTCTTTTGTTTTGCTTTTGAAATGCTTTTTACATAGAGCGAATAAAATTAGGAGTTGTTCTGGGTACTATTTAAATTTCTAATTTCCTTCTTAGTCTTGCTTCTATAAGATTTTAAATATTTACTTTTGCTGAACAGCGGCTACAAACAGAAGTTTGGGCCTCTATACATACTGCTTTTCTTATGACTTTATTTATAAAAATCTTGCTTCTATAAGATTTTAAATATTTACTTTTGCTGAACAGTGGCTACAAACAGAAGTTTGGGCCTCTATACATACTGCTTTTCTTATGACTTTATTTATAAAAAAGCCCATTTTATATCATATTGTTCATTTGGTTATTTTCAACAACTTAAATTTTTGAGGATACCATTTGTTAGGGGTTGAGTTGGATCCCCCTAAAAAGATAGGTTGAAGTTTAACACCTAGTACCTAGAAGGTAAACTTATTTGGAAACAGGGTTGTTGAAGATGTAATCAGTTAGGTTGAGGTAATATAATACAGTTCAAAACTAACTGAACAACTTCACCAGTTCCTGGCTGTGTGGCCTTGAGCAAGTCACTGCACCTCTCTGAGCATCGGTTCCTCATCCGTAAAATTAGGATGCTATTTATACTTTGAAGTAAAGAAGACTTAATAGGATGCAACAACTTAATTGTTTTTAGCACCACTCAATTCTCAAGACCTTTATCCAGCCAACTATAATAAAGGAGGTAAATTGATTGCCCCCCAGAATCTTCTTTTACAACAAAATAATTCTTATTTAGAGCTTTAACAATTTATAAACATTGATGATCTAGGCTGAATATCAAAATAGTCACATGTACTCTTTCAGAGGGAGAGGAGAAATCTAGGGTTATCGGGTGGTAAGATGGGGGAGGGAGAGGGGATAGGGAGAGATTGGACAAGGGCCATAACAAATAAATACAATTTGTAACAACATACATAATAGTAATATTGATTTGATCAACATATGTCAATATTGAATCCCCAAAATATGTATAATCAATTATGATTCAATAAAAAAAAAGAAATAAACAAGGCTATTTGATTAGCTTAAAGAAGAAAAAATAAAATAGTCACATGAATAGGACAGATTTTATTGTTACCCTCAAGATGTTAAAGATGAGGTAACTGAAACTCTCAGTTGTAGGAGATCAAATAATTTGCTCATTCAAGGTCATAGCATTAAGGGTTGACCCAGGATTTAAATGCTTAATTTACAAACCCAGGCTTTGCAACTTATTCTCCCAGTATCAAAGAATGCTTAAAGTAGAAGGACCTTCAAGATCATTACCTTTCAACATCAAATATAAATCAATTTTCAATTATTCACACCTCATGTCTTTATTATCAAGAGTTTAATATTTCACCAGAATCATTATTTTTGAGTTTTATTATTTTATTTATTTATTAATTGTCTAAACCAATTGCATAATTTCCTCCTGAAATTCCTTAAGAAAAAGTTCATAATATAAGCATTTATTGAGCACCTACTGTGTTCCCAACAATTTTTTAGTCACTGAAGATACAATAATAAACCATAAGTTCCTTTTTATTATAGAAATATTATTATAAATAATAAAACAAGTGTCATACACACTTATTACATTTTAAAATAATTAAAAGTATTTCCTTAATATTGTGGATTCTTTTCTGTTTCTTTCTGGATGAGAACTGTAACATTCATTTTCCCAGCTTATTATTCATGTTTTTAATTAGATAAATATATATTTTTATGTCCTCATCCCTTACAATTTGTATTTTATCTGTATCATCAGAGCTGTTTGGCTCTTTCTCTTGTATATAATCTCTGAGAGAGGGAGGGTAGACCCCAAGTTTATGGCTTGAATGTACTTTTGTCTTTGTACAGACTATATAATTGGCCCCTGAGGAGTTGATGCTTAACACTCTCTGACAAATCTGATCACCTCATTTTCTGACTGTGGTCTACAATTATTGCAGTTCCATACAACTGTTGTTGGGTTGTGAAGGTCTCTTTCCCACTGTGACTGCTCAACTCGATTATGCTCTTATTCAGACTGCCTTTTGCTTTCCTTCCTATGTCTTTACAATGCCTTGAGGCCTTTGGTGAGTACTTTTCCTCATTTAATACTCTTACCAGTTTCAGTTAGACCTATAATTCCATAATCATGATTATTATTCAGCATGTCAAATACTATTTTCTTGCCAAGCTTCTTGCACCATTATTCAGGCATTTAGGAACAATTAAGTAAATTGAGCTCTAGTGTTCCTAGCCAGGAAAGATGACCATGAAGATAGATCTAGATATTTATAACCTAACAGAGAGAAAGAGTGAATCAGAGACACAGAAACAAAGAGAAAGATAAAGTAAATCTTATTTGGTTAGTAAACTTACCTAACAAAATTGACTTCTTTTTAAAAAAACAATGTTACTGCTTGTCCATTTCTATTGCTTATAATAGAAACTCTTTTCTATGCATATATTACCTAAAACAGAACAGAAGAAAACAGAGAACATGCTCTACATATTTTGTAACCTTCTTTCCCTCTTAATATAGTGTGAATATTTCTTTCATATCAATAAAGATATTCATCATCATTTTTAGTGGCTACATTATTCATTTAACTTTACCCCTTCAATGGTCATTTATGTAATTTATATTTAATTTTAAATATCATAATAAATTTTGTTATGAGCATTCCTGAACAAATATCTTTACATTCTTGTCTGTTTAATCTTAAAGAGAAGTGTTTAAAAGTATAATAGCTGCATCTGAGAGCTCTCTCATCCTCTGCCCATCTCTCTTTCTTATAAAATTAAGTTAAATTTCTTAGCATGCCTACAAGATCTTTCAAAAGTCTTAGCCTATTACTCTTGTAGATTTACATCATGACCTTAAAATGTACACTACACCAACATGCATTTTCCCAAAAGCCAATGTACTTCCACATCTTTATTCTCATTTCCTGCTGTTCTACCTGGAATGCTTGCCTCCACATTTTCCTGTTCTATTAAATTTCTAATTATTCTTTAAGGTCCATCTCAAATGTTCACTCTTCAATGTATTATTTTCTAATTCCTCATATGTGAAATTAATTTCTCCTTCAACTGTCTCCTATATATTAAAGATTTGTTGGATTGCAATGTTTCTTGAAGGTCTTTCTATCAGCAGTCAATCTTCAAATCCTCAGTAAGCATCTACTAAGTGCTAGGCTTTCTGTTAGTTGAACAAAACAGGCTCAATTGACTTATCTTATGCAGTTATATTCCTGTATACTTTTGTAATATGTTCATTGCAAAGTTTCTTATAATGTTAAGAAAACTAGAAGCAACTGCATGTTCATCAGAAAATTTATTAACTAAATTATGATCCATTCTTATAACACAGTGTAATTTTCAATATCTATCACTGGGTGGCATGTACAACAGAGGTTGTTATGACATTGGTTTGGACTAGGGTTAAAATCTGAATAAATAGCTTTCATCTCACCAGTCGATAATAATAAATTATTAGTGGGTGCTTGAAGCATGTGTGGAGGATGATTATGAGGTACATTCTAGTTAGTGGTCTATCATAGGCTTGGGAGAAAAGGTATTTGCCATATCAGGGCTTGAGGAATGTATCTATAGCAATTGCTTAGGGTTTGGGAGCTGAAGAGGGAATGAGAAGACTGGGTGGAGAAAGAACATGGGGGTAGGTGAAGGGCTAAGGGAAAAACGGTAGGGCCTTGAATGCTGTGCAAAGTACCCTGAATTCTTCCATGTTGGGGAAGAACAGTTGATAAAACCTATCTTAAGTATGCTCTTCTCTCTTCTTCATGGGCCGTTGTCTATAAGAACCCTCCTAAACACTCTTCATAATGCTTAGGAGGCTGATGACTTTATGTTCTTCAGTTGCTGGTTTTATTGCACCATCATGTTCTACCAAATAGTCCCCTGTCCTACATTCTAGGCTCTTCTCTACTGGCCAAAGCTTACGGGCCTTCATTCTCTCTGTTAGGTTATGAATAACCTGAATTACACAGAGGTATTCATAGGCCCTAATGTGGGCTTGGTATGCATGATAATTGGCCTTATTTTAGATATTATGAGCTGTGCTGTTAATGAACAGTTTTGAATCTACAGACGTTGACGTTTATTTCTTTAGGCCTGAAAGGATGCCTGTAAACAGGATGAGAATACTTTGTGGTTTGCTGGAGACTATCCTGGGTTAAGCCTGTTTTCCTGGCATATTTACTAATAGTATCCTCTTTCATCCCACCATAGAAGTTTCATTTGCCCACAGTGCAAAGTTTTGGTGGTAATAACTGCAGATATTTGTGAGTAGGGGACCTTTTCAGATTGGCCTGAATAGCTAAATAGAACTAAACTTCTCTAATACAACACTTAAGTCAAAAGAAATAGCAAACTAATTGGCATGGCTGAGAATTAGACATTTATTCTGGGGTGGGGAATGGGAGCTATGGAGCAGGAGGGGATGTAAAATATTTTTAATATGGAAATACATCTTATTAAAATAGTATATTTAATCATTTAAATTAAATCATATGTGCTACAATGGCATGGTAACTACTTTGTTCTTTGGAGAAATACTCACTATTGAGTCAAGATTATTAAAAAAGTCTAGGAAGCTCATGACTGTTTTTGAAATTCCTTGTTCACATATTAGCATAAAACAGTAATTACCAAATTACGTGATATTCTCAGGAACAACTCCTAAGAGACTTGGACTCAAAATACTTCCATCAGTATCAATAGATTCCATGTGTGTCTTAGTTTTAATTGCACTGAGGAGAACCTATTTGTTTTTAACATTTGAAAGCAAGTCTAAATTGTGTCCAGTGGGGACACTTAGAGTAGCAGGCTTTGGCACCTGCCTCAGGTAAGGAAAGTTTTTGTTTATTTCATTAGCGCTTGATGCTTTGACAGACTACGGCTTTCCACTTACTGCACGAAGGGCTGCCAGCCATCCCTGCTGGGAGAAGCTAGTATGGGACTAGCAGTGAACTTTTGAAAGAAGTTATTATGCCTTATATGGTTGATCTCCCATGCAAATAGAAGAAGCATTTCATGCTGTAGCTAAATGGAATTGGAATTTCATCCAATGTAAATGTATGCCAGCATGCTTTCTGGCTTTTATCAAACACTGCATCTCTCTCCAAAGTAGATTCCAAGTTCATCCATCTATAGGGCAGCTGCAAGGCAGGGCTAGAGTAATGCAGACTCATGGATCTGAATAAAAATAAAAAGGAATCAATCAGATCAGCATGCATTTACCAATAATTCCTGGAGCACTTGTTATAATGCCAATTCCAGGGATCTGTCCTCAAACATTGTGTAGGTTAGAGGTGGGGGCTGCTTTTTAAACAAGTGGTGTCATTCTGATGCAGACGGTCAGTAATTTATTATAAGAAACACTCTTCTACTCTCCACCCAGTACTGAGCCAAGCCTCATGAGGGGTGAAAAGAAGTAATAGACACAGTTTACATCCAAAGTACTAAGAGCTAATATTTATTGTGCTATTTCGAGAGTGCATCAGGCATGCATGAAAAGAAGTAATAGACACAGTCTCTTACTTACATCCAAAGTACTAAGAGCTAATATTTATTGTGCTATTTCGAGAGTGCATCAGGCATGCTCTGCCTCAGGACTTTTGCACAAGCCACTCTTCTCCCAGATATCTTTTTGGCTCACTCCTTTATCTCTGTCAGGCCTGCATTAAAATTCAACTTCTCAGTGAGGCCTCCTCTCTACATTCAAGATCGCAGTGTTAGCATTCCTTGTATGTCTACCAAGCACCTAAACCATTTGATATAGTATCAGTTTTATACTATATATTTTACTTGTTTGTTTGTCTATTGTCTGAAATGAACCCCAAGAAGGCAGGGATGTTTTGGTCAGTTTTGCTCACTGCTTAATCTCCATGGCTGGTGTCTAAAAACATAGTGGCACTCAACAAGTATCCATCCATTGAATGAATAACTAACATTTACTGAGCACTTATTACTTGCTAGGTACTCTTCCAAGGGCTTCATATGTAATCACACATTTAATTCCCTGAAAAAGTCTAGCAAGAAGAAATTATGATTGTGTTAACATTACAGATAACGAAACTGAAGCATGAGGTCATCCAGGTGGTACATCGTTGAGCCAGACTTTGAGTCTGGGTGATCTGAATTCAAATCCAATCCTTTTAACCATATGCTCTACTGACATACATGATATCTTTAATATTTTCTTTGTGGAAAATTCAGAGGCAGAGTTCTTATGTTTGTTTCTTGTTGTGACATTTGGAAAAAGCTGAAGGCGAAACACTAAAGCAAAGGTTAACATAAAAAATACTACAGGATTTCCCCCCTTGCTTTCTGGTCTCGGGTGATCTTCCTCTCAATAGTCCGGTGTTATTTTTAAAGAGCCTGAATTTTTATAATAAAGCCAATCTCGATTTTGTAGCTACAGGGTTGACCAGGTTCTTGATAGGCATAGAAATGTTACAAGGTTGGGGGGTGGGCAGGTTCTCCATCACCCATTCTCAAACCAGACTGATATCAAGGATGACAGGAAGAATCTACCCTTTTGACGTCTTTGTGACAAGATTGGATCACTGACTTGGATAACTTTACTAGCTGATTTACCTAATATGACCAGCTGGTGGGTAATAGCCTAATCTTTTAACATCCCACATTATGTGCTTCCCAAAGCAGAGATATTAGTCAAAGAGACTCTACTTTTCTTTTTTTTTTGTGACCGGTAACGGGATCGCAACCCTCAGTGTCGCGCCCGTACCGCGACCGGCAACAGGATCGCAACCCTCGGTGTCACGCCCGCACCGCGCTCAACCAGTGAGCGGACCGGTCTCTATATGGGATCCGAACCCTCGGCGGGAGCACCACCACGCTCCCAAGCGCCGCACTCTACTGAGTGCACCACCGGGCCGGCCTGAGATTCTACTTTTCAACCCTGGTAAATATTTTAAGCTTATCTGAGTCCTGACCAGGTCATTATGATAACCTCAAAGGTTCTAGAAAAATCAAATGCTTATTGGAATTGGGTATGTTGGGAGAAATTTACTGATTGTTAATGATCATCTTTCCAAATCCCTGCTACAAGTGAGCAGAAATATACTAAATTACCACTCCTGTAAGAATATAGGCTATTTTTCCATATTCTTGTTTGATGATTGAGTATGGCCCTTGACTCATATTGTTTCCAGTCATTAAGGAAGGTATAATTTGGTTATTGAAGAATAAAATCCATTCTATTTTTCAAATTTATTACCCCTCTTAAATTCATCTGGAGACCACAAGGCTGTTTTGATTTCACCTTGACAGCTGATGTGATTGACCTACTCTAGATTATCTTACAGAGAAAGAATAAGGGTCTTGAGATTTTAGATCCTTGACCTAGAGTCCGATATTTCAACCTCAGATATCTAATTAATGTAAAGTTTCTAACAACTACCTAACATATACAGAAAGAAGCCTATGGAAATCTCATCTTCTGCTGAGCAATACTGCATTTGTAAAGATAATATTAATGCAAAATTTTAATGCTCTGTGGATCATTATCTGGCAGTAGACCAACAGTAGGGCATAAAACATTAACATCAAAAAGCAGGTTCTGAGTCCTTGGAGTTTCTAATTGTTGTTCATTACAAAATGCCACCAAAATCATCCTGAGCTGATTCATGGAGAATTAAATAGATTCGGTTTAATAAAATCTTCAGGTCTCTGAATAAATTATGAATGCATCTTGACTGTTAGAAGGATACATTGACATTAGGAAATGGTAATGAACAGATATTCAAGAGAAGGGGAACAAAACCCTTCCGTTGATTGTCCCATTTGAAACCAATTAAAAGCTGATGAAATGGAAGTTTTTTCATGGATAGATATGCAACAAGTCATGAGTTGTGGACTTTAATAATATATTTTCTTCACAAGCAATAACACAGCAATTAGGATATGCTCATTGAGGTAGAAATAATGGTAAGTGCTGTGCAGATTAGGTTTGCTGAAGGGAGCTCTCAGACATACACTAAAACAACATATTCCAGGTTCTTGTTGGTGTGTAATTTCTACTTTATTTACTTATCATCCCAGCTAAAGAGGACTCTTGGCAGTAATGAGGCTACACAGAATAGTTTAAGATGCTACAAATTATATAAAAGATAAATCTAATGATTACCTATTCTAATGACAGTGCAATCTTGTCGTTCCTCGTGGGGGAATTGGATGGTTGTGAGAAGCTGGGGAGGATGCCATGGTACAAATGTATTCATTATTTTTCTGTCTGCTTTGCTTCTGCATGGCTGTTCATGAAAGCTGGGTAATTCATTCGAGCAGGAACCACTTACCGAATGGTTCACAAACCTTTCACTGATGCTGCAGTGCCTGTAAGCAACCTGGCAAATATATTAAAATAATATGCTGGAAAACAGAATAGAAAATTTTTCAGCCAGGGGAGAATGACCTACAGAGGTGTTACCAAAATAAGGGGAAGGAGGGTCGGAAGAAAATAGCGTATTGCCACCTCATTTCTATTGACTATAATTGCCTTAAAAGTAAATACTCATGAAAGACACATAATGAAAGCTCAGAACAGACTGTATTTCTGTGGATGTCTGTATTCATTGGCGGGAGAAAGCTGGAGTAAACAGCAGACTTGAGCAGAGTTTTGAGATGGGCAGTTTGTTTGAGTAATAAATCCAAGTTTCAGAAAGCATAAAGATCATTTGTTTTTCTTTTTCTTAATTGTATCTTGTTCCAGGTCAAATGGATTTTTTTCCCCATGAGAATCTCCCTTCCCATATTTTCCCAACTAAATGCAGAAAAGCTGAAGAATGTAAATAATAATAATAATGATGAGGTAGTAGTAATAATAACAAGCTCTCCCACTTTTGAGGGAAGATGGTTGAGAAAAATCTCTATGTGACAAATAAGTGGCTTGGGTGAGCTGTGTGTCTTGAAATGTACTTTGTTATTTTCCATTAAAGAAAAATGTAGCCGAACTTCTGGTATGAAGCCTAGTATGTATTCTGTGGCAAAATTCAGTTTGTGTGGTCTTACATTTTTTATTTTATTTTTTAATCCCTCGAGTTAAAGCCCTCCCCTGCTTCTTCCCCCCTCCCCTCTGTGCCAGATCATTTGAAATTCGTGTTTAGGATATGCTTCCACTTGTGTTAATTAGTAGCAGCATATCTGACTGTGTGGCTCAGATTAAAAGCTGTTTCTGTCATATCCTTAAGGTAGAAAATGCTTTCTCATCATTCAGGTGTCTCTCAGAGGTGTGGATGGCAAAACCCACTCCACACTGCTGAGCCCGTGATAGTAGTTGCTAATTGGCACGCCACTGCTTCCTCTGGAGCCTGGAGGTGGCCTCAGAAGCTTTGTCAGCCCAGCACTTCGGTCAGCCACTGACCACTGTCAGAATAGGCACGTGACATGAAACCCACTTGCTACTCCTATTCTAAGTGGGAGCCAGTGTGATGTCCTGAGCTCTGAACTCTGCTCTTAGTTCATTATTTCTTTTTATTTCTGGCCACTTTGTCCAGTTCAGGAAGGGGAGCAGCTGTAGATACTGAGTAAAAACACCCATGTTCAGCTATTGTGTTAGAATGAATAAATTTCTGTTAAAACCCCCAAACCACAGTGGTATTAAATAAAAATTATAGGAGGCCATTGTTTTGGATTAAGTTCCCTCATTAGGCCCCAAAAGACCAGAGTAAAAATCAAAATGGAGTCACCTCTGCTAAGTTCCACGTCACCAAACCTAAACTATGTTGTGGTCTGACCTTTTGAGAAATGAGGAGAGAAGAGAGACAGCAAATTTCCCAAACAGGACAGTTTAAATCTTTAATCAGCATGATAGTGAAATTTCCTCTGCTTTAATCCTTGCACAAAAAGAATAGCCTGAAATAACCTGATGCTAAATAATCAGTTATTTTTCTATTGTTCCATCTCCCTGTCCTCACCCTACAAGGAAAACAACTTTGAAATGACCAATCACCTTTTTGTTCATTTCTGGGACAAGGATCAGAAAACTTTTTCTGTAAAGGGCCAGGTAGTAAATATTATTGGCTTTTCAGGCCATAGAGTCTCTGTTTCAATTACTCAACTCTGCCGTTGTAGTATGAAAGCAGTCCTGACAATATGTAAATGAATGGGTATGGCTGTGTTCCAACAAAACTTTATTTACAACGAAGGTGGCAGGCTGGATTCAGCTTGTGAGCCATAATATGTCAACTTTTGGTCTAGGCGGAAAAGGAAATTGGTTTGGTGAGCCCATAGCAGGGTCTCTTCCAGGATGATCCTACTAGCTTTGTGATATTAGGCAAGTGACTTATCTTTTCTGAGCTTTAATTTTCTCATCACTTTTTTAAAAAAAGGATATATCATCTGCCTTTATATATTCAGTGTTGTGAAGATCGAGTGGAATAATGGATCATTAGTACTTTGCAAACTATAAAATTGCATTCACATGCATTCATGAGTGTACAGAAGTTCCCCTAAAGACAGCTTTGCCCCTCTGCTTCTTATATACACAAGACCCCACATAGATTGCAACAAAACAAAAGAAAAAACACCATTGTTGTTTTAAGACACTTTGGTATTAGTTAAAATTATTTCTGAAAATCCAATGAGCTTTAGCTAATCCAATTCTTGGTTTATTCTTTGCATGAAAATTCCAGCTTGGATCTAATTTGAGGATTCAGTAAAGTTAGAAAAATAAATCAACGGTTGGTTACATGAGTCAACTTGGAAAAAACTTTCATTTAAAGGACTTGTTACAGATGTAACTGGAATATCTTTGGAAGGGATCTTTGTTATAATAATAATAATCAATTTTATCACTATATGCAAAGCATAAGTTTGCCATGGCTACCGTAACAAAATACCACAGATTTAAACAGCTGAAACATAATCACATTTCGAGCTGCTGTGGTTAGGGCTTCAACATATGAATTCGAGTGTGGAGAGAGACATAATTCAGTCCATAACAAAAAGTTTCCACTTTCACTGTGAAGAGACAGGAATATCTCCTTAGGACCCTGAACCAGTTTAATTATTTTTCTCTTATAGATGTCTTTAAAGGTGCTTCTTACCCCTTACCTATTTTTTTTTTTTTTTGGCCACAAAACATTTCTGAATACATTTAAAAAGACCAAGATCATAGAAAATATGTTTTCTGACCATAATAACAGAAGGAAATTTAGAAAATTCACAAACATGGATACTCTTCTAAATAAATAATGGGTAAAAAGAAAAATCACAGGGAAATTAGAGGATACTTTTAGATAAAAATCAAAGCATAACATATTAAAATTTATAGGATGCAGGGCTCATGCAGTGCTTAGAGGAAAATTTATACTTGTAAACACCTATGTTAAAAATAAGAAAAATCTGAAATCAGTAATGTAAACTTCCACTTTAAGAAAATAGAAAAAAGAAGAGCAAACTAAAGGAAAAGCAAATATAAGTAGGAAATAAAGATTACAACAGAAATATATGAAATAGATAATTAAAAAACAACAGAGAAAATCAACAAAACCAAAAGTTGATTCTTTAAAAAGATCAAAAAAAATTTCAAACCTTTATCTAGACTGCAACAAAAAAAGAGGGAAGACAGAAATTTCTAAAAACAGAAATTGCCACCTTTGCCACAACCAGGTAAGCAACAGAGCATGCCCAGGATGCTGAGGCAGGAGCCACACCCACTGCCTACAACAAGGCAAGGAGCAGGGCGCACTGAAAACACCACTTCCACATGGGTGGGCCACCACAGCCACCACCATAGCATGGCTGCCACAAAAGTGGCTCAACACCCTACCAGTAGCCACAGCCACCATGCAGGTGACCTGCCAGACGCTTGACTGCATTGACACAAGGAGAGTCACCAGTGGAGACCAGAAAAAGAAGAGGACACTCTAATTTCTCTGGGATTTTTCTTTTTACGCATTGTTTATTTAGGAGAGTGTTGTTTAATTTCCATATATTCGTGAATTTTCTGAATTTCCTTTTGTTATTGTGATTAGGGAACATATTTTCTATGATCTTAGTCTTTTTAAATGTATCAACACTTGTTTTATGGCCAATAATAATAATAATAATAATAATAATAATAATAATAATAATAAAGCAGGGTCATTATTATATTGCCATTTAGGTTTTTTGTGGTGATATGATTTAGTTTCATTCTCTTTCTTGTTTGCATTTTTGTTCTACCAGTGGGTTTTTTTCTTTCTGTGTATTTGCAGTTGTGATTATTGTTTTTTGGATTCCAGATGCAGGACTTCCTTGAGGATTTCTAGTAGGGCTGGTCATGTGGTGGTGAACTCCTGCAGTTTTTGTTTGTCTGTAAAATACACTATTTTTCCCTTATTTCTGAAGGATAGTTTTGCTGGGTACAGTATTCTTGGCTGGCAGTTATTTTTTCTTTTAGTATTTTGAATGCATCATCCCATTTTCTTCTGGCCTGTAGAATTTCTGTTGAGAAGTCTGCTGTTAGTCTGATAAAGTCTCCCTTATAAGTGACTTGATGCTTTTTTCTTGCTTCTAAGATTCTGTCTTTGCCTTTGAGCTTTGCCAGTTTGACTATAATGTGTCTTGGAGAGGAACTTTTTGGGTTGAATCTGTTTGGGGACCTTTGAGCCTCCTGGGTCTGAAGGTCCATATCTCTCCCTATACCTACAAAGTTTTACATTATTATTTCACTGAATAGGTTTTCCATTCCTTTTCCTTTCTATTCCCCTTCTGGAGCCCCTATGATTTGAATGTTTGTACGCTTAAGTTTGTCTGCTAGCTCTCTTAGATTTTGTTTATTATTTAAAATTCTTTTTTTTTTTGGTCCATCTGGGTTATTTAGAAAAGCCTGTCTTCAAGATCAGAAATTCTTTCTTGTTCTTGTTCTAGCCTGCTGCTTAAGCCATTGATTGTGTTTCTTATCTCATTGAGTATCCAGAACATATAAAGAACTCTTACAACTCAGCAACAAAGAGACAAATAGCCCAGTTAAATAGGCAAAAGACTTGAATAGATGTTTGTACAAAGAAGTCATACAAATGGCCAATGAACATATTAAAAAATCTGAACATTATTAGTCATAAGGGAAATGCAAATCAAAACCACAATGGGATAGCACTTCACATCCACTAGGATGGCTATAATAAACAAAAAAAGGAAAATAAATGTTGAGTATATGGAAAAATTGGAACCTCATATATTATTGGTGAGAATGTAAAATGGTGCAACAGCTGTGGAAAATAGGTTGGTGGTCCTTGAAAAAGTTAAACACAGAATTGCTTATTACCCAGGAGTTTCACTTCTAGGTATATACCCCAAAGAATTAAAAACATATACTCAAATACCTGAACATGAATGTTCATATAAGGACTATTTATAATATCTAAGAGATGAAAACAAACCAAATGCCTATTAACTGATGAATGGATAAACAAAATGTGGTACATATATTCATATAGTGGAATAGTATTCAGCCATAAAATATGATAAATGAAAGTAGTCAGGCAGAAAAGATCACATATTAAATTTCATTTTTGTGAAATGTCTAGAATCAGTAAACCCATACAGATAGAAAGCAGATTGGTAGTCGCTAGGGGCTGCTTTCTTCTAAGGGTCTTCCTGTTCACTTGTTGATATCCTCTAGATGCCTTAAGCATCTTCAGTACAACGGCCGTCTCTGTTTCGCTCAGCATTGTACCAGCTCCATAGTTATAAAGCTTAAGGTATTTTATAGAAGTGTCTCCCTTCGGGAAAACTTTGAGAAAGTTTTACTGCATTTATTTACAATTGGGTTGTGTATCATTCTTTGGACATTAAATTCTAATCTGATTTCTAAACATTTTCCTAAATGGTCTTGGTAAAGCTGAGCTGGGGATGGGAGGGGGGAGGAAAGAGTAATAGAGAATAGAGATGTGGTATTGCACAAGGTAACTTACCTTACTTTCACTTTCAAGTCTATAAATATCCATATTCTGAGAACCTTCTGGGGTCTGAATCTTTGCATGAATACTTTTTTTTGTTTCCTTAGGTTGAGAATTGTATCTAATTTATGGATTATCCTATATCTCTGGTGGCCACCATCCTTCTTCGTAAGAATCTGCCTCCCCCCATAGCCTCAGTTGGCAGAATCCTATTGCTAGGTCATCCCATCAATGTCTACAACTGATCATTGCCTCTATGCCTAAAAAAATCTTCTTTTGAAAAATGGCATTTTTTTTAATTGTCCCTATTAATAACTCATATAAATTGTATCATCAACATCTCTACTCCAAGACTGATGTATGGAAAAAAGAAAGAAACTGCTTTCATGACAAGCCAAGAAACTATTTGAGACATTTGTGGTAACATTATTTTAGAGTAGCATTCAGTATATGTTGGGTCAATTTTGAGAAGAGTTATCCCTTCTGATTATTATTATATCAGAAGGATCTTTGTAATCAGGCGATTCCTCCTATAAGATGGTCTCCTGACTCTTCCCAGGACAACACCGTACTCAGTTTCTGAAAGGCTAAAGAGAAATCTGACTGCCTGCTAGCTTTTTATATGATTGGTCCCTTACCATAGAACTGTTGACTTCCTGTTGTGCACGATTTCAGTCTGCCAGAACTCAGGAAGTGAACCATTCAGGAAAGAAACATCAACATTCTTTTAGCTTCTTGCTGACTACAAATGATGGAAAGTAACTTATAGTGCTGGTGTAGTATGAGTCATTCCTGCACAGATCTCCTGTGACTCATTTTCCTTCATTAAACTGATCAGAGTCAATAGCCCTTCAGTTTTCTGAACAGTAGATATAACTGCACTAATGGCTGGTTGTTGAACAAGTTTAGCTATGTTCTAATTTATTTATTAAGCAACAGTAAAACAAGTATAAAGTACCCATCAATGGATAATGGGAGGACATTAGTGTTTCTGCCCATGTACTAGACCTAAAACACAGCTTCTTTTAGTTGAAAATGAATAAGGCCGGGCTAGCCTCTGTCAACATAGTAAAAAATTTAGTTTTCAAGGCTTTCTTTCCTCCTGTTTTTAGACCTTGTTCCAAACTGGTAGTCACCTGAGAAGTCCCACTGCCCTGGGCCTCCTTTCCTTGGCCAATGTCCATGTGAATTCCATTCCACCCCACTATTTTCCTGCCTTGCTTCCACCTCTGCATATCTCCTTCCTTATGTGCCACTTTTACATCTCCATCTGAATGCTTTGTCTATTGGTCCCGTGCCCCTCATCCAGCATTCCACTAAAACGTACTGCTTTAGATCTTAAAAATGCAAGGCTCCAATGTGCAAGCCTTCAATCTGATTGACTTATTTCCAATAACATTTAAAAAAATGTTTAGAAATAATCTTTTTGTAGTGACCCTGCATTTGTCATCTGCGACAAATGGTAATCTAATATTGGACTTTAGAGGATAATTTAAGAGCAGAGCTTTAGAGTTAGATCTTGTTTTGAATCCATCCCTTGCTAGATGAGTAACTTTGAGTAAGTTATATAACTTTTTGAGGCCTCAAGTCTCCTTATTTGCCAAATAGAGATAATAATAATGACTTAGAGATTAATGAGGAAATGTATGTATAAGAATATTTTATTGAGATGAGTGATAAAATTTTATGTCACAATTATGTGAAGTCTAAGTGTGTTTGTTTTCTCATTGTCAAAAAGTATCTGGGGAGTTTCTTAACCACTACACAATCTTTGGTGGCTTTGAAATAAACGTACATCCACATTGCTTAATTTTTTGCACAAAAGCCAGAAACCAGTTGGAATAGAAATTGAACTGGTTGCTATGAATGTGATTCATTTATATTCAATAATGGGTAAAGTGATGGGGCACTTATGTTACATATAACTTGCTTCCTTTAGATCTTGGAACCTAGTAGACACTCAATTAATGGTTATAGTAACTATTATAATGATAGCAGGTGGGAAGAAGACTTTCTGGGGTAATTGAGTTTTAATTTCCTTTTCGAACCATGATTCTTTCAAGGGATATTTATTAGTATTATTAGTAAGTAATGTCTAGGGCAAGCCGGTTAGCTCAGTTGGTTAGAGCACATTGTTGTAACACCAAGGCCAAAGGTTCAGATCCCTGTACCAGCCAGCAGCCAAGGGGGGAGGGGGGGGAAGTAATGCCTTATTTTTTTTGTATAGTGTTTTATTACATACACATGTGTTATTTTGTGTAGTATTGAGAACAACCTGTTATATTCCTGTTTAATATTATTTCTTGTTTATAAGGAGCTGAAACTCAGAGATAAAGTGAACCATATAATTTCTTGTCCAAGCCAGGGTACCTTGAGAGTGAAAGGGGCACTAACTTGGGATTATCCCAGGCAAACTGAGATGTTTGTTTACCTCAATGAAAGAGATTATGACTGCTACAAAAGCCACCTATCTTGAAAAGTGACCAATTTGAGAGTAGAAGTCATGTTTTCTAATGACTCTATGTAAGACTCTGCTAGAATTTTTAGGTGATGGTAGGATGTAGCAAATTAGACCCTAGAGGTTTGTGTGGTCATTACCATGACCAAAAGCCACCTATCTTGAAAAGTGACCAATTTGAGAGTAGAAGTCATGTTTTCTAATGACTCTATGTAAGACTCTGCTAGAAATTTTAGGTGATGGTAGGATGTAGCAAATTAGACCCTAGAGGTTTGTGTGGTCATTACCATGCAGAAGTACAGATAAAGCTGTCACATTGAATAGGTGCTAATCTGTTCTGCTAATGAGCTGGTCTGACCACAAGGACAAAGAATTGCAATTGTACAGTGGGATTCCCCACTCTTATTAATTGATTGATTCATTTATTCATTCATTTGGCAAACCTATATTGAACATTCACAGAATTATTTATCTATTGCTGCAATAACAAACCACCTCCAAAATCAATGGCTTAAAATAACAATAATTTTATCTACTAATGGTTCTGTGGGTCTGCAGTTTTGAGTGGGCTTAGCTGGGTGTTTCATCTGCTGGTCTTAACTGGGGTCATCAAGTGGCTGCAATCAGACATGGCAGCTTGGTGGCGGCTGGGTGGCCTCAGATAGCCTCACTTACATGTCTGGCAATTGGTTCTCACTGTCAAGTGGTTGAAAAGGATACTTAACTGGAATAGTTCATCTCTACTCCATGTGGCCTCTCACCCCTAAAGAGGCCAGCCCAGGCTAATTCACAAGGTGGCAGCATCACTTCAAGAGAGTGAAAACAGACTCTTCATGGTCACTGGAGGCCTTAGGTGGGAACTGGCACACCGTAATTCTGCCTCATTCTATTGGTCAGGACAAGTTTTAAGGTCAGCCTTGATTCAAGGGTTAGGAACAGAAACTCCACCTCCCAGTAGCAGGAACATCAAAGTACCCTTGCAAAGAGGAGGGTGGTGCGCTTGTCAGCAGGGGTAATCTCTTGTTAGTTTTTGCAATTTGTCATAATCATTATACATCTGGTTCCATCCCAGGCACTGAGGACATAAAAATTGATAGTAAATACTCATGTGCTTGGGAGAGATAGACAAGAAGACAGAGATTGCAAAAAGTGCTTTGACACAGCAAAGTACCCTTGCAAAGAGGAGGGTGGTGCGCTTGTCAGCAGGGGGAATCTCTTGTTAGTTTTTGCAATTTGTCATAATCATTATACATCTGGTTCCATCCCAGGCACTGAGGACATAAAAATTGATAATAAATACTCATGTGCTTGGGAGAGATAGACAAGAAGACAGAGATTGCAAAAAGTGCTTTGACAGAAGGGCACACATGGTGTTGTGGGAACAGAGGAGTAGAATTAGTAGCTAGCTTAAACTGGCAGCTTGCTACCAGAAAAGTGGTCCTCTGGGCCTGAGAGTGTTTATTTTCATCATGCTTATCATTTTGTCCAAGGCTCAGGGGTCAGATGTGAAGGCCCTGGAATGGTTTCTTTTACCTGGTCATTTCTTCCATCCACCACTTAGAGGTTTGGGGGTGAATTGGTAAGAAAAATGACAAGAACACAAAGGATACCAGTGGCGGGGGAAGGAGTATTTTTAGACGTTCTTCACTCACTTACAAATGGCTACATGGAATTGAAGGCATTAAATAGGAATAAGGGGAGGGTCTTTTTTGCTGCCCTTGCTCTCAAATCTAATCTCTGCTTTGAAGTCTTGGGAATTCTGAATTCAGTTTATGTATATGACACTAGCATATTCAAAATATTCAAGGGTCTTTTCATGAAAACCATATCTGGAAACAGCCAATATTCTGGCAGTTCAGCTCTTGACCTGTATACCCTCAATTCAACATCAAAAAAGTGAGGTTGAATTAGGGATATTAGGTGAGTGGCTTTGGCTCTCGCTAGGAAGCATTAGATTGAAGGGGAAAAAAATCTTGCTAGGTAATAAAGCCAGTCAGATTTATTGTATATATGACAGGAGGGAATTCCTTTAATCACATATTCTCAAGTGCCTTTGGGAACTTGGATGATAATAAAGTGTACGCTGAGAGGAATCAGTGACAGTATTCTCCCAAAGGAGAAAAAAATGATACTGAAGCTCATCATTCCAGTGTCTCTTCAGGGGCTCAGAAGAGCAAATCTCACAGCTGCCTGCAATCTGGATATGTGAAGAGTTAGACTGGAAACTCCTTAGCAAAACTATTACGATACTGGTCTAGTCTGTTCTAGAGAAGTCAGTTTATTTAACCATGGAAGGCAGTACAAGGGACTTAGAGGAGAAAGTGGAATTGGATCTCTCCTCCTGAGTCAAGCATATCATTGCAAGCCACATTTTCACATCTCTGGGTGACCTTGTGGTTTGTGTCTCCCGTCCTAGCTAATGGGAACCAGACTGATTTCAGAGAGTCCCAGATGGTTGGGTGCAAACTACACTACTAGTGGCTCAGATGGCTCTAGGAATCAAATTAAATGCTGGCTGGCAATCGGTGACCATATATTTAGCACCTATTATGTGCTGGGCATTGTGAGGATACATATGAAATGTAAGACCCAGTTTCTTCTCTCATTTGAGTTTCGAGTCTGCAGTCTAATTATGAGATATAAAAGCCTAAGAGGACAGAAAACGAACATCAATTTCTATATCCATTTCTGTGAAGATATGTAAAATCAAACGTGGGGAAAATGATGCATATGTTTATAAAGGTATTCCTTCAAAATCTTTCCTTTACATATAGTACGTCAGAGAAGATGATCAAATGATTTCCACTGGTGAGCAGGTGTAGTAGTGAGATCTGCAACATAAGCAGAAAAAAATTATTGCCACGAGGTCGTGGAATCTCAGTTGTTAGCCATGCTTCATTAATAATAGCCAACCATGATAAGCAACCTATGTTACGCAGTATATACTGGGAACTCTTCTAAGTACTTTATATTCATTATCTCTTTTAATCTTGTTTCAACTCTCTGAGGCAGTTGCTATCACTGTTCTCAGGATCTAAGAACAAGCAGCATGCCCAAAGTCACAGAGTCAGGAAGTATCACAGGATCCCAGACTTGGACAATCAAGAGTTTGGATGACAATATCATAGACATTTGCCTCTGTTCTTGTACTAATCAGAGTTCTTGATTACAAAGAAAGGAAACTAACTCTACTTAACTGAAGCAGAAAAGGAATGTATTGGATGGATACTAGGGATTTCACAGAATGGCCAGGAAGTCTTAAGAACCAGGCTCAAAAAATCAGCAGAAGCCAAAGGATCCTTGGCAGCAAATTCTACAGAAAAATGCAACAGAAATAGTTGACTTGGGACAACTGAAGCTACTGCCAGTGGCCACTCATCCCTGGGTCTCTGGTCTTTCTACCCACAACCACTGCCAGTAGTCACTGTTGGCACCTTTAGCTCCATGGCAAGCCTGGGTCTCATGCCTGCAACCTAGTCTCTGGGAGGAGAGGAAGGGAATTGTGTGTCTCCCGTTGGCCCTTATTTCCACCTCTTTTGGGATTACTCCAAAGAGGGAAAGTGTTTGCATGCTAAATGTCCATTTCAGGTCTCTCCAACACATTACTGTATGATACTGGAACACATGGGCCAATTCTTTCCACAGTCCCTGATGCTGAGATTTCCTACTCCTCAGTGACTGTTGCTGTTTTCTGTCTTGGCATCACTCCTCACGTAGTCATGCCTGTGTCCTCGTCCCCAGTAAGTTCCCCTGCTCCTGCTGTTGTTGCTGCAGCCATTTACAGACAAAAGAAAGCTTTCCTTCCCAGGAATTATGTATTCGTTCAATCAGCTTTAAATAGTTAGGCTTCCCGACTCCTTTGACCCAGGAACTGGAAGGACATTTGAGTGATAACTCGAATTCAAAAGTATTTCAAAAGTTTAACAAATTCAGTTAAGTTCAGCAAATAATTATTGAGTACTTACTATGTGCCAGCACCATGTTAGCAACTTGGTATGTAGTTCCTGATGTCAGAGACTTCACAGTTGAGTTATGAGATATACACTTATAACATAGCCATCTCTACCTAGCATTCTTGTTGCCTCTCTAATCCCTCTTGGTTAAAAGGATCTTACCATAAAGCAAATATATTCTGGATAAAAACAGTATTACATATTAATGAGCATTTACTATATGCCAGACAATTTTCTAAATGTTTTGCATTTATTAACTCATTAAGACAACAGCAATAATTAATTTTTTTATTATAATTCCTGTCTTCCTGTGATGCTTGGCAGAGTGTGCTGGATATAGAGTAGATGCTCAATAAAAGCTTTTTGAGCCACTGATTACATATGCAGGAATATGCAGCTAATAAATCCTAGGAAGCCAGGTCTCTCCTCTGACCCTTTGGGGTTGGAACTTATGAGAGTTTCTAGGAAAGATGAGTGAAGGAAGTGGCTTGAATGTGACATTTGGCAGCTGGATGACCCTCTTTTCCTACTGGGTGTCTCATATTGGAAAAATAAAGACCACCCACAAGGGGTCTCTGGGCAAACACCCAAATTCCCAGTAGGATAGATTGACTTTGGAGGGAATTAATCTTATGTAAGCAGGACTGCACTCATTAATCATTCACAATAAGCTCTTATTTATTAACTAATTTCAAATAGACATATTGAATCCATTTACCTAAGCAAAAATGGAGTTGGGTAAATCATAAACAGCTAAATTATAGTTTTGGCACATACACATGGTTTTGTTTCATATTTAGAATAATTTGCCTCCTAGAGTAACCTAATACAATGGGAACACTCTGCAAAACACTGTAGAAAGTGAGTGTTTATAGAGACTTACATCTGATTTACATTTAAGGAGCATAAAACTAATTGCAGAGAGACTGGGCTACTAAAATATTAAACCAAAGGGACAGCTATGTACAAATGCTTATAAGAATGCTGATATGACTGCTTGAAATTGAGACCTTCAAAATTAATTTCCACAACTAGAAATAAGGTATCTTAAAATGTCCTCACTGGATACAGACATTTTATAAATGATTCCTGGACAAAGCAGCTGTTACATAAGAACATCTTTCTAATACGAGATTAAAATCTCAATTTCAAGTAGTAATAAATATATCCATCTATATTAGTGTGTAAAAGTGACAGTTCTAAGAGTCACAAACAGGTAGAAAGCTAATGGTCAGTTCCTGTGATTAATTGCCCTGTTGTTGCAATCACTTTTATTCTCACTGAATAGCCCAAGTTTTGTTTTTCCTGTAACCACGTATGTATATAAGGAAAAAATTCCCCTTGAAAGATATTATTTTTAAACCATTTAAAATAAAGTACCTAAAAAATACCCTTCCAGACTTCTGTTGTTAAAGTTAGCACATCTGGAAGTCTTTTATGATGCAAAATTCTCTAACTTAGAAATTATATATTGCTTTAATATTTTCATTTTCAAACATTTTGGGGCCTTCTTTTAGTAGTAGTTTCATGTAGGAACAGATACTCCAAAAAGTAAGAAAAGTAATATTTTTATGCATTGAGAATGTTATATTATTCATCGACTCCTGTATATTGTACATAATCCTTTAAAATCATTTGCATCAATGTGTGTCTGCCTGTGTGTGTACAAACATACATAATGACCTATTTTCTCTGAACACTGTAGGTTTGCTATTTTGTTATGTCTTTGCTGTGGTGTTGTCTGTGAAGGTTTAAATGAAATTTATAGCATGCATCATGTATTGTAAGTCTGTCTGTCATATAATAATCAACATGCAAAAAAAGCCACAAATTTGGACAGTATATTTAAATCTAGTAAGTAATCATATACAAAACAATGCAAAAATGTGAACATTGTATGGCAATTAATAACATCTCTGCCAGTGTAAATACGTTTTTTTCCCCATAAATCATTTCCAGCTTGTCAAAATGGATCTGTGCTGGCAAAAAAACAAGGGTAATGTTTCAATTTTCTCCATCTGGCAAGAAATTTTCTGTTAGCTTTTCTCCTTCCCTTTTTCAGTTTCAGAATTTATATGAGCAACTACATATAGTATGATTAAGAAAGGGTGCAGTGTGATAGGATAAAGAACAATGCTGAATATTAGGGACTTGACTCTGAATAACTGCCCCAAATTGTACATTCATGTCACACATGCATATAACAGAAAATATTTGGTTGTTGAAGCATAAAAATGATTCCCTTTGTAGCAAAACATTGCTCTCATTAAATAAAGCACAACTTTCTTTTAAAACATTTTCTTGTAAGGACTTGAATATATTTTAACTTGTTTGCAATAATTTCTTTTACTGATTGAGGATGCATTTAAATTTTAAAAAATTTATCCTGTCATTGTAGAAATTCCAGTACCATGTAACAACACATAAATTCCCAGTATGGATCTAGGAAAGAATTTACCCTTTCATGACCCAATATTTAAAACAAAACTCAAAAGAGCAAGCATGTTATATACACAGAATGTTTATAGATGTCTGGCGATAGCAAAGTGTTGGTGTTTTTAACCACAAAAAATATCTATAATTTACTCTGATCATGGAGATATGAATCCATGCACAAGCACCAAAATCCACTTATTTTCATGTACACTGATGGATACTTTCCAATTTTTTTTCTTGTTTATATTAAAATGCTCTCAGAGCTCATACAATATGTTATCCTGCCTAGTTACTTGGCTGTCTACAATATGCAAGGGAGAAGGTATGATAAACGTGATGTATATTTGAGTACTTGTGTGTGTTTGTATGTGTCTTGTGGGAAACTAAGCACAATGAAACCATGCAGAAAGCCACCTGTGTAGCATCGCTCTTCAGGTATTTTTGTACTTGGAAGGGCACAGATAATCCAGAAGTATAAAAAACTCATTTGTGTTCAGTTTTGGACTACATTGTAAGATGCCTTGGGAAGTTTATTTTTCTCTCCAACTTTAAAAAAAATGGTAGTTAACATGGATTAGTTCAATAATTGCACCCTAACAAAGGGGGGGTGTTGGTGGTTCTGAACTCTGGTTTGGAAAATTCATAGGCAGATAATCAATGATTGTAGGCACAAATCTCCAGATAATCTTGTGCAATGGGTGAACTGTGAGCATTTCCCCTCAGGAGGGTGGAGATCAGTGCAGCCCCTTTGGGTCACACAACTAAACCAGCTCATGTGTTGTTTTGTGTGTGACTTTATTCATCATGTAGGTCATTGAAGAGATGTCTCCAGTGTATTGACATTAATCACTTAGAGCCAGGGTGCTTCACTTGTCACTTACCCTTGTTGCGGATAGTTTTAGATGCACATATGGAATGTTATTTGTCATGCACTCTTCTGAGACCCCTAGAATGTCAGGACACAACAGATGATTAAAGGATTGAGAGGCAACCTTCACTCTGAATATCTTTGTCTTAAATTGTCAGATCAGAGCTTTGATGCAATTTTTTGGATTAGTTTTCTTTCACTTAAGTTTTATGGGCATACACCAAAAATAATTTGTCCAAAACTTTACCCAAAGAAGTGGCTAAGAACAAAGGACTTGGAATTAAAATATAATCAAGTTTCTCCTTTTCCCATCATCAACTTCCTCCCTCTTTCCACTTTCTTTTTTCCCCATCCATTGGAGAATCTATATTCAATCTAAGGCTCTTATCCACTTGTCTTTGGGATTAACTCATCACATTGAGGGAATTAGCCTCACTCCTCACTGATCTCGTTTAAATATAATTCCCTTCCTCTCTTGCTCCATTACTCTATTATATTCAAAACACTCTATGTATGGAGTTGTGCAGGATTCTTCCACCTATGCAACAAATGAATTCCTAGAGCTATCTCTAAATCAATTCCTCCAAATCAAAATATAGTTTCCTATATTTAATTAATTTGGGGGAACTGTATTTTATAGATATTCCTATACATCTTAAATATTTCTACAAAAATATTTTAGTTCCCCCAAATTAATTAAATCATAATCAAAAATGGACCCAATATTTTAATATTGTATATATTTAATTAATTTGGGGGAACTGTATTTTATAGATATTCCTATACATCTTAAATATTTCTACAAAAAAATTTTAGTTCCCCCAAATTAATTAAATCATAATCAAAAATGGACCCAATATTTTAATATTGTAAATTTTAAAAAGAAAAAAAAGAAATAATATTGATTAAATTTTAAAAAGAAAAAAAAGAAATAATATTGATACTATATTTAAGCTAAATTGCAGAAATGTCCGAACTGAACCTGCAGGGAATCTGGTGGCCGTGGTGATGATGACCACATTAGGGAATGGAAGTTTGGCCCCAGGGTCATCGCTCTCACCCTGGGAAGAATCATTTTGCTGTTTCAGGCTGTTACCCAGAGAGGAGCAGGGGAAAGAGAAGGGACGCTTGGTCTGCCTTTGAGCATCTCAGTAAAGTTTTCTCTCTTTCTTTCCTTTCCCCATGTCTGGACAATAACCCTGCAAAATGTTCTGTTCTTAAAAGGTTAGGTTCCCTCCCTTGCTTTGAGAGGTTTTGACTCACTTACCAGAAGGCAGTGGTTTGGGCCCAATAGGTTCTCATGGTTCCTTTCAGGTCATAAGTGCTGTTGCTTTTTAATCTTCCTTATCTGTCTTTGTTTTCTGTAAACAGGAAATACTGATTTGTATGTGACTGTAAAGTCTTAATGAAAGATTCTTCCTCTATTTGGGTTAACTCTGTTAATCTTTTCTTACTCTTAGGTCCTTGCTTATGCTTGTCGGGAGTCAGGCCTGGATCCAGGATAAGATGAACCAGCAGCTGATTTTCTTCCTGGTTTGGGGTTACTAACAAAAATTCGTATGTAGTGGAACTCTGGGATTTATAATTACTTTGTTACAACGTCATCCCATCTGAACAGTCAAGAGGTTATTATAGACAATGGGCTAGTTGTTGCAAGCTCATAAATTCAAGGGAATTAAGATGCATTTTCCCTTAAGAAAAGTAAGATCAAGTGAAAGGTCATGCCATGAACAAGTAGAGCATTTAATGAACTTGAACTTGGAAATCAAGGCTTGCTATGTCATTTTCATACATAGCTCTAGTATTTATTAGAACAGACTTGTCTAGGACTATTTATAGAAGATGGGGATCTGTTTTGTATTTTTATAAATTATAGGTTAACATTCACCAGGAGCAATTGAAAAGATAGAAGCTAGGAAATAAAATGATTTAGTAAGATTTTAGCAATATGACTCTCTCCTCTAATGACATAATTATATTTTTTGCCACATTTCATCATAGCCTAAGAGGTTAAAATTTTATAAGGTGGCCCTGTGAGATGAATCAATCTGTCTATTTTCACTTTCACTAGTAGGAAAACTGAGGCATGGAGTGCTTATATGATTTGCCTGAAGTCAGTGTTTGAGATAGTCCTAAAATATAGCACCTAATAGGCAATAAAGCAAAATGTTTACAAGTCCAGGCTTTGAGGTCAAACAGACCCAGGTTCTGACTTTAGCACTTAGTTAACACCATAAGTCTTACTTTCCTCAACTACAACCTGGACAAATAACACTTGTCTTGTAGGATATTTGTGTGCAGAAACAAAATACATATGCAGCTCTTAGCATAACAGTTGGTATATAACCACTAAATATAACTATATCTGGTATACAGCTATATTTATTAATATAGTTTTTCCACTTAATGTCATTTCATTTAAACTGTGCTGCCTAATTTACTAGACTTGATTGATCTATTGATAGTATCTTTTCATTCTTAATAGTATTAATTAGAGTAGTAGAAGAAAAAAGAATGAAACTTAATTTCCCTTAGGTTCCTCAGGGATTTTTGTGGGTCAATTTATTAATGAAATGTGAAGAGCATTTGGCAAACCCACCAAATGAGACAAAGCTTCGTAAAGAGCCTTTAGAAAGAATTGGTATCTAATGTTAATGTCTGCGGAATGGAACTGTCATGGGATAATGGCCTTTTGATGGTACAGAAAATGCCAAGGCAGAGATAAGACATTTATTCTGAAAGCACTAGACAATCACCTTTGGATAGTGTCCTTCCACCAGGTCTTTATTTCTAATAGGCCAATAATTGATATGGATGTAATTATTTTTCTTGATAGATTTGATATATTAAGCAATGGCCTTGCTCACTCTGTACAATCACTGAGTTGCTGCATCTTCACTGGTCACCAGGACAAAGCTTTTATCCTATATTCTCTCCAGTCATAATTCTGAGTATCTCTGGTTTTGTTTTTTATCTATAAATATCAAGTGCAGTAGTTGCATGAATGAGGAGATTTTGGCAAGCTGAAACTCTGAGCCTAGTGGTCACCTTAGTGATACAACCATCAGATTAGGTATCTTTAAATATCCGGGAAGCAAAAATCTACTTTTTGTGTGTGTATGAGAAGCAGTAAATATTTTCAGTGTGGGGAGTCAGATATGCTGATGACTGATCTTTTCTGTAAACTTAAAGTACAAAAACTCAAACTCTGTGAAACTTCTATGAAACTATTTTTGTTGCAGAAAATATTTGTTATAGGGTAATAATATCAATTATGGAGTCAATTCTGTAAACCATATGATATTAAAGTCAATATTATCCAGAGAAAACCATCATTTATGCATGTGTATGTATGTGTGTGCATATGTGTGTATGCAGTAGAGCAAATGACAGTCAGGTGTCAGGCACCATAACTGGGCAGCTGCTTATCACTGCTCTTTTCAAAGAGTTGTGAAAGTCTAGTAGAATGTCTTTGATTTGTTATTATTAATCTTGTTCCAGGGAAACATGAGACAAAGTGGATGGTTTGGATTGACTTTTTATTTGCTCTGAGCATGGTGATTTCACCCACACACGATCTTGAATGTACACATTTTACCTTAATGGATTTCTCAAGAGTCAAGTTACGGCTTTGCAACAATGAGTTTACCCCATAGTGCTGCAGGATAGTAATATAAAAAGAAGTCCTTTGACCTTCCTTTCCAGGCCTACCCATAAACTCTGACAAAGCTCGAATGGCAAGAGAAGGATTTCATCTTTTGTCTCCTGTCCTGAACTTCTCTGATACACGTCTTGAATTTTTATTCAAATTACTTTGGGTTTTAATTTATTCAGTCAAATGTCAACCAAGTGTTGTTTATCCTGTGGATTACATTCATGCTCACTGCAGAATTCTCTAACATTTTGATTTCTAATTATTTTCTTGTTTATCCATGTGGTAGGATGTTTTGAATATTACCTTCTGACCACTGACCAGTTGGAATTATAATTTTCTCTTTCCCAAGCATCTGGTAGTAAAATTTAGCAAGTGTGTAGTCTTAGCAAGTCTAACAACTGCTTTGCCACAGCTTGTGTTCCACATAGCACTGTCTTCTTTAGTTATTTATTGTACTTAAACAAGCCAATGTATTTTGGTTGTTGGAACTGAGCCTGGCACACAATGTGCAATTGCAGCCTTTCTAAGATGACTGAGCACAGGCCATGTAAAAAGGTGTTGGGGTGCATCTCCAAGGAATTCCAAACTAACAGAAAAACAGAGTTAATTCAAGGGGCTGTGAAGCTAGTTCTATAACAGATATTAACTGCTCTATTCCACAATCTCCCACTCAATTTTTAAAACTGTTTCTTTTTTTTCCTACCCTACTCTGGACCCATTCCTCCTTCTCTCTCCCTGTACATTATTTTTGGAATTATAGACTAATACTGGACCTTTCCTCTGTCCCTGACAACCAGGCTGATTTAAATTTGGGATGAGAATAGAAGTGTGGTATTGGACAATGGCCGTGTAGCCATTTGGAAAAGGCGTGACATCGAAGCACAGGGAATGTAGGTTACATCAGAGTGAAGGGATCAGTCAGCAGTCAGTGGCATGAAAGATCACAGTCTCTCAAAAATAATAAAGGAGTTTGGCATGGTTAAAAGTTACAGTATAGAGAAGCAGAGTAGAGAGGTAAGGCTGGAAAGCAAGTTTGGGTCCAGATTATGCAGACCTTGAGTGCCATCTAAGGAATTCAACATTAGCATCTGGTGGGGTAGAGCCAATGGAGGTTTCCAACTAGATGTGTGACACAATTAGATTTATATTTTAAGAAGGGGTCTTTGGAAGCAGTGTGGAGAAAGGACTGGAGAAAGGAGAGGCTGAAACCAGGAATACCCACTTAGGAGAAAGTTGTAATATCAAAGGTGAGAGATGATAAGGGCCTGAAATAAAGAGAGAGAGGAAACCAGAATGGAGAGATGTTTCTAATGTTAGAATAAACAGGATATGGTGACTCAAAGATTGGAAGGAAAAAACAGGGAGGGATCCAAGATAGTTCTGGGTTAGTGGCCATATTAGTTTGCTAGGACTACCTTAACAAAATAGTACAGATTGAGTGGCTTAAACAACAAATGTATTTTCTCGCAGTCTAGAGGTTAGAAGTTTGAGATCAAGAAGTTGGTCATGCTCTCTCTGAAGGCCCTAGGGAAGGATCTGTTTCAGACCTCTCTCTTAGCTTTGGATAATTCCTTGGCTTGTGGCAGCATAATTCCAGTCTTCACATGCTTTTCTCCCTATGTGCCTGTCTCTCTTTACATGGCATTCTTTTTATATAGGTACCAGTATTTGGAATAGGGTCTCATCCTATTTCAGGGTGATCTCATCTTAACAAATTACATCTGTATTAACTCTATTTACTGTGGTGGGGTGTGAGGTAGGCAAGATTCAATATCAAATAGCATGGCAGGTTTACCTTCATTGAAAAGTATAGTTTGAGCGAAGATGTGAAGAAAGTGAAGGGATTAATCAGGTAGATATCAGAGGGAAGAGCATCCTCGGAGGAGGAAAGGCACTGAGGCAGGAATGTGCCCGGCATGTTCTAAGGCCACTAATGATGCCCACCCTGTCTGAAGCAGAGTGAGGAGGAGGGAGAATAGTTAGAGATGAGGACGGATCGCTAGAGAAAGGCCAGATGGGATTGGGCCTTATAGGCATTGAAATGACTTTGGCTTTTTGTTGTGGATGTCCCCCCAAAGTTCACTGAGACTTAATCCCCACTGTGACAGTGCTGAGAGGGTGAGAAATTCTATTATGGCAATTGAAAGGTGGGGCCTTGAAGAGATGATTAGATTGCGAGGACCACGCCCTAGTGAGTGGATTAAACCATTGGTTGTTTAATGGTGGTTATGGGCAGGGTTCTGACGTCTTTAACAGGAGAGCAGGTGAGAAACTCCCTCTCTCTGCTCGGCCATTCTCACCATGTGACACCCTGTGCTGCTGTGAAGAGTCACTACCCAGAAACAACAAGGCCCTCACCAGAAGTGTTCTCTGGACTTTGGACTTCCCAGCCTCCGAAACTGTAAGCAATACATTTTGTTTCTTTGTAAATTACCCAGTTTCCAGTATTTCTGTTATCAGCAACAGAAATGGACTAATATACTTTTAATCTGACTGAAATGGGAAATGAGAAACCATTGTAGGGTTTTGAACAGAAGAGAGTTAGGATCTGATTTATACTTTTAGAAGGATCACTCTGGCCACTGTGTTAAGAAAGCCTAGAGGGTCAAGAGTAGAACTGAGAAAACTTGTTGGAGACCATGTTAGTAATACACACAAGGAATGATGGTGACCAGGACCAGGCGTAGCAGTAGAGAAGGCAGGAAGTCATAGGATTCTGAGTATAGTTTGAAGACAGAGCAGCAGGAATATAAGACAGAGAAAGGTGACTGCAGGAATTTTGCCTGAGCAACTGGAAGGAAAGAGTTATCAACTGACATGGATAAGGATGCAAGTGGAGCAGATTTTGGAGGAATCTAATGAGTTCAGCTTTGGACATGCTGGGTTTAATATGTCTGTTAGACATCTGAGTAAAGATGTTGAATAGGCAGGCAGACGTATAAGTCTGGAGTCTGGAGAGGGAGGTCTAAACAGAGATGTAAAATTGGGAGGCTTTCAACATAAAGATGCTTCTTAAAGCCATGACTCTGGATTATATTACCAACAGACAACTCTAGATAGAGTGGAGAGGAGACACCAGGACTGATCTCTAGAATCACTGTCTCTGCTCACCCCCCACACAGCCTCCACAGTGCCCTGACATTAAGAAGTTATGAGAAGCAGAGAAACCAGCAAAGGAGACCTAGAAGGAATGACCAGTGAAGTTGGAGGAGGATCAAGGGTGTGGGGTCCCTTGATGCTGGTGTGAAAGTGAAGTGAAAACCTTGCACATGTTTTCACTTTCCCACACACACGGGTTGAATGCAAAGGATTCCGAGGACCTAAAGGAGAGCAGTCATGAGGTGTAAGGAGCCAGGTCACAGGATGGCTGCATGGAGTTGAAGTCCCCCTCCCCGCCCTGCCAACCTGCACTGTGAAGAGGCTAAAAGCAACATTTTCTGTATTAGGTCTCTAAGATTTGGGTATTTTTTTTACCAGCTGTTAGCCTACCTTGACTAACACAAGAACTAGTGCTAGTTCAATGGTGCCAACATCTCATTTTGAGAGCTTTAGCACATTTTAATGGTTGGTGTGTATATGAATGTTGTTCATTATTAATGAGTCATTTAAGACTTTTTAAAAAAAATTAGGAATGCTTTATTAGGAGTTAGGATGTATACACTCAAAAGCAATAAAATACCATTTTTGAAAATTGATTTATCATCAGATTTATGCTTTATTGATCTAGGACTGAAAAATTATTCCCAGTTAAGCTGCTGTGGCTACCCTAGGCTCTCAATATGAGTTGACCTGGCACAGGCTAAGTTTCAGCAAAGCCTTGTCCCATATTGTACTTCTGTGAACTGGGATGGTTAAAAGCTTGTTCCTGACTCTCACCTTTAATTGGATAACTGAAAATAACTGTTATTGATAGGAAGCTGTCATTTGTTTTTAAGGTCCATCATTAGGGTTGATGCTTTGATTGATTGCTATGGTTAAAGAAAAAGGTCTACCTTTCCCCAAGTGCAGAGTCTGGAATTGTGTTTGGAGAATTGCTTGAAAAATTGTTGTTGTTAGCCTGAGGTTGAATGAGCCCTGTTCAAAGATGCTTTGATTGATTGCTATGGTTAAAGAAAAAGGTCTACCTTTCCCCAAGTGCAGAGTCTGGAATTGCGTTTGGAGAATTGCTTGAAAAATTGTTGTTGTTAGCCTGAGGTTGAATGAGCCCTGTTCAAATGGAACCCTATGCTGTTCATTCTCAGGTTTGCAAATTCTGTCTAAAAAAGGGCAAGTCTAAGTATGTATTACAATTGTTTCCTAACATACTTAGCATAAAATCCAAGCATATTATTATGCCTTCCTGCTGGCCACTGCTGCTCCTGGAGCATGCATCACACACCCCTGCACTGGTCCTCTGCATGGCTTTTCCTGCAGTTCATGCAGATACTCACATGGCTTCTTCCTTCATTCCATTCTGTTTGGCCACCCTTTCCACTCTTTCTAAAATTATAGTTTGCATCACTGTCTGACCCCTTGCCCTGCTTTATTTTTCTTCATAGCATTTATGACTGACAGACGTTAAGTTAGATAGCTATTTGTTTCTCTGTTTATTATCTGTTTTTCCCACTGGAAGATAAGCTCCCTGAGGGTGACAGCTTTGTTCTGTTTGGTGCTAAATCCCCAACACTTTGAGCTGTGCCTGGGAAATAGTAGATGCTTGACAAATACTTGTTGACTAAATAAGTGGATAGATAAATAAATGCTTATGGTCATCTGAACTCTCAAAACAACCTTATTTAATCTTAGGAGAGACTAATTGTTCTTTTCTCAGAGTACAAAATACCACGATCAAAGCCAACTCAGATGGGCGTTTAACATAGGAAATTTCAGATTATCTGGAAAAAAATGCTTTTGGCCCCAATTCCCTTCATACCTTTCTATTTAGCCCTGACTACTTCTTTCATACTTCATTTATTTATTCAACACACATTCAACAAATGTATATTGCACATCAATTTTTTCCTTATTTAATAAGAAGAAAAGCCCCACTTCTATTGTGATACTGCATTTGGTTGAAATAATATCATGAATTAGACAGGCTTCCTTCAAAGGGGCAAAAACACATTGGCTGTTGCTGTTCAAAACTTTTCAGGGCTCCAAAGTTAAAAAAAAAAAAAAAAAAAGCCTTGTCTGCATTAGTTACTATCCAATTTAGAGTCATGGAGTCTATTGGTTTTTGCATTTCTATGTTTTTGAGGCACATTAACAACAACAAGAAAAAATATTAAATGTGAAAATAGTTGGATATGTGTCAATAGCAAGTCCACTTAGGAGATGCTTCCTGCCACACTGATTCACAGAGTGCTGACTTACATGATTCCATAAACTCAGTTACCTACTTGCAAAGTTATCTAGTGCTTAAAATGTAATAAGAGTTAGAGGCTTTTTTTCTTTGTTTTTGCTGTGAAAAACTGTGTTTCCTTTAGAGGAGCTCACAATTTATATACTGAAAATATATAAAAGAATTATGTGTCAACAAAATGGTGTTTAAGGTTTTAAATCATCCTAACAGTCAGCCCTGAGACTTTCTCACTAGACATCTCAGAGACTTTATGAAAGTTTTATTCTACAATTCCCTGCTTGCCTTTACTCTTAGCTGCTTCTTCCAGCTATTCATATAGTTTGAAAAATAGACTTATATGCTTTAAGTTGCAAGGCATTTAGAATTTTCATAATCTCTTTATTGTGGCTGAAGCAGTCCAAAAAATGAAATCTACTGTTGATAATATTTTACTGTGCCTTTACTAGATTAACTGGGGCAAGAAGCTAGAATTTGTGGCATTTTTTTAATACTCCATTTTTTAGGAAGCCTTTATTATCAGTGAGGTACAGTATAATTAAAATAGTTTCAAAATACTTGGTGAAGATCAGGGAGCAGGGTGATAGTGAAGTTTTATAAAAAATGGATGCAGAAATAAGGTTGTTGAGAACGAGAACTTTATTTTTTTAAATTTCGTATCTTTCATGCATGTAGCAATGTGCTAAGCACATAGTAGTGGTCTTTGTTCAATTAATCTATAAGTGCAATAAAGAATTGTATGTAGCTTCAAATTTCAGGTCCTATTTTTTACAAGATAGAGAGTAGAGTGGAAAAATTTCCCTGGCATAATTATCAGTTACAAATGACGTATCTTTAAGTAAGTGATGAAACAAATATACTTTCTTAAAGTTATGTATAAATTCCCTTAACATAAGCTTACTGGCAGCAGATTCCCATCACCTGCCCCCAACAGCCTTCCTTATATTTGTTTTCTCATTCATGGATTTCAATATCTATTCTCCTCAGTGTTTACCATGTTCCAGATACTACCTCTGTCCTTTACCCTTAGGAAGTTTCTAGTCTAGTGATAAAGGCCAATGAAGAAAGCGGGAAATTTAACTCTGTTTTAATTAGACTCTTTTATTTACTAGAACAAAGACTCAGTTCATACTTTCTCATGTGTTAGAGAGATTATTATAGAGATTATTATGAGCATATAGGACAACAAAATCCCAGGGAAATCTGAGCCTCTTGACTTCAGGAAGAACAGAACTGAAGGGTGGTTCTGGATCCAGGTGGCCCTGGGCTTTCAGCAGCTGCAGAGTGGGAGTTCGTGAGTCTTCACTAAGCTCTCTTTACTTCTCTATACCATACTTTCTGCTTATTTGTGGTTCTACTCTCTTAAAACTTATCCTTGTGAAGGACCAGTCATAACTTTTCTCTACATAATGAGCTTCCAGAATTTACCCCTGCTTCTAACTTTGCCTCTGCATTCCTTCTTTCAAAATACTTAGAAAGATTATTGAATTGATCTAGTCCATGTTTTTTCAAAGCAACCATGGCTGCCCTTAGACACTGTGTGACTACCCCTAATTCAATCGACTGTGAAGAAAGGGCAGGGTCACATGGCAAAAAACAGGTCTAAGAGCTGTCTGTTCATTAGAGGCTACGGAAGGAGGCATAGCACAGGCACTGTGTTGATATGCTGAGTTCCAATTGAGTCTTGTAAATGCTAGGATATGATGGTGCATAGAACTCTCTAAAGGCACATAGTTGGACAACTTGGCTGACTCTGGGGGTAGTCAGAGCAGACCCCTTGGGATACGACACCTGAGATAGAGTGGGAGTTAGCTAGGTAAAGACGTGGGGAGCTGTATTACATAGAGAAAACAGCATAAATAAGGAATATGATGAGGAAGAAATATGTTTCAGGGACTGAACCAGGTATGGCTTAATAAATATTCCTGAAACTTAATTGTTAAGTTCAGAGTGGTAGGAGATAAGAATAGAGCAAGGTGGGATTGTAGAGCTAGGGCTGGGTCTGGATCTCACAGACCCCTCAAGCCCATTGTCCAGACTGGGTCACAAACCCTTCACACGCAGGTCTACGAGCTAGGTAACTGGACAAAAGGTCCTTGGAGCCGTAGGTTGAAGAAAGAGTAGTCTTCACTCAGCACACACACAGCTAAGAGCTAAGCAGTCCAAGGAGAAACTCAAAAACTCAACGACTACTGGCAAAGTCCAAAGTAAAACTGAGCACAGCTGCCAGCAGAGTAAACATGCTTTATATTTAGATGCGAGCTCTGCCGAGCTACTGCTGCTTCACAGACTGCAGAACACACAATAGCAACAAACTAAAAAGATACATGGGTGTGAATGTGCACTAACTCCACACACATACAACTTGTTTACAAGGAATGGGCTACACCACCCTCAGCCAGATCCCAGGGAGGGGGCCTGACCAAACTATTCTCTTTTCCCCACAGGGATCCATGTTAGAATGCATAGTGAAAGTAATGGGAAACTGTTACCTTATACAGAGGAGTGACTAGGTTACACCTACATTTTAGATCATAATCCTGGAGGCAGATGGCAGATGTATACGATCATGGCCAGACTGGAGGCAGGGACACAAGGTAGGAGGATAGTTCAGGAAAGACACTGAAAGGATCCTGATGGAGTTTGGACATGTTTCCCCAAAACTCATGTGGAAGTCTGATCCCCAGTGTGGCAGTGTTGGGAGCTGTTTGAGTCATAGGGCTGGATATCTCATGATGGATTGATGCACTCCCTGGGGGCAGGGAAGTGAGTGAGCTCTTGCCAGAGCTGGTTGTTTAAAAGATCCTGGCACCTTCCCCCCTCCTCTCTCTTCCTTCTTCTTGCCATGTGATTTGCTTGTACCCACCGGCTGCCAGCTGCTTTCTGCCATGAGTAGAAGCAGCCCGAGGCCCACGCCAGATGCAGCTGTCCCAGACCTGTAAGCCAAATAAACCTCTGTTCTTTATAAATTACCCAGTCTCAGGTATTCTGTTATAGCACCACAAAAACGGACTAATACAGATCCCAATTCGAAAATACAGGTAGATGAGGTAAAATGCTGAAGCGGTTTTTCTTGAGTAGAATCGACTATACTTGGTAACTCATTACCATGTGGAAGGTGAATGAGAGGGAAAAGTCTGGGTTTCAGTTTAATAAAGTTGGTGGATGGTGGTATCATTAATTGAGACTGGAAATAAATGAAGGAGAGTAAGTCTGGGGCAGGGGTACTGGGAGAGAGGGTGAGGCAGACAGAGATGTTATACTGGGGGTTCCTCCACAAAAACGGACTAATACAGATCCCAATTCGAAAATACAGGTAGATGAGGTAAAATGCTGAAGCGGTTTTTCTTGAGTAGAATCGACTATACTTGGTAACTCATTACCATGTGGAAGGTGAATGAGAGGGAAAAGTCTGGGTTTCAGTTTAATAAAGTTGGTGGATGGTGGTATCATTAATTGAGACTGGAAATAAATGAAGGAGAGTAAGTCTGGGGCAGGGGTACTGGGAGAGAGGGTGAGGCAGACAGAGATGTTATACTGGGGGTTCCTGGGAAGTAGGTATGGGAGAAGAAAGTGACTCAGATGAAGAGAAAGAGAAATGGCATTTTAATCAGTGAAGTGGTCCATCTAGCTCTTCTTCACGTTACTGAGAAAAAGTACAGCTGGAATTTGAATAGGTGGGGCAAGTGTGAAAGGGAAAACGCCAGCTGGTGTTCTAGTAGACATGTGCTCCCAACCTAAGACTCGTTGGACTGCCAGCCAAAGTCATTCCCTTCGACCCTGCTGATGTAATATGAGGGTATTAATTAAACGAACAGGGAAAGCACTTCACTCATTCTTTGAACAAATACCTACTGTGTGGTACACTCTGTTAAGTAACTTAGCAAAATTTACTTACTGCCTGCAAATGACTTTGATAAATTGGAGAATTACTTAGGAAAACAAGGTAAGTGGGGAAGCATTCAAGTTAGTAAACAAAAGAAGGGAAAAAGACAAACTATCAATAGAATAGAATAAATGATTGATTTGTTTTAACTGAGAATGGCAGAAAGAGATGGGTCATAGTGGATACAGGTTGAACAAGATTCAACAGTGTAAATAAAAGCAAGTGTGATGTTGAAATATCTAAATAGTAGTACAGCATAGAAGAAAAAGCAGTGATTCATTCTCCTAGGAAGTCAGATTCTTAACTGAATACTGTATCTGTTAAAGTTTTTTGGTTCTTATCAATAGAAATAGACTCTAGATATTATTTAGGATGATTTCACTTATAAATGATAGAAAAGCCAATCCAAAATAGCTTAAACAATAAAGGGAATCTATTGTCTCATATAACTAAACAATATTTCCAAGGATATGGTTTCTTATTATTATCATCAAAACCAGTCAATTATTAAGGCACTAACTATTCAGTCACTTCTAAACCAGAGTTATCAGTTAGAGGAACTTGCTCCAACCAAAGGTCTTTCAGTAGAAAGGTGGTGGCCAGTGAAGGCAATGCTGGGTGCTCCTTTTCTGAAGACTAAAAATAAGATAAAATAACATAACTACTTATTTGCTTACAATGATTTCTATATAGCTATGCCTCAATACAGGAGAGGGGGAGAGGTATTTGACCAGGGCAGCTTCTTTGACTTCTAAAGGTGCCATCTGCTTCTGAGATTCTGCAGCTTCAGGCTCTTTACTGTATTTTAGTTCGATAAATTCCTTTTTGTGTGTGCTCTTTATAATGTTTGCTACTACTGCAGTACATTTAAACATCAGCAGATGGGGCCCTTGGTTCCTTTGAAGAATGTTAGGACTTGAATTTTATTAGTGTCTGGTTCACATGAATTTTTCTTGTTCCTTTTACAGCATGTTAAATTTGCACTCTTTATAGTTCACAAACCTTTATTTAATCAAGAAAAAGAAAATTCACTAATGACAAATTCTTTTTTTTCCTTTCCGCTGTTCTATAGAGATGTTAGGTCTGTTTACAAATGGAAAAATAACACTCAAACAGCAGAATCTTGCAAGGAGCAAGAGAAGTCAATGTCAAGATTAATCAGTTGTCCTTAACTCGGGAAGCTGTGGGGGAGGCTTTTGCTGCATGGGACCACAGGTGACAGTTTGGTTGCAACCAAGGAGACCCTGATTCTGCATTATTTTCTTTCCTCTCTCCTGAATTTCATTTTATGAAGGCATTGTGTGAATTGGCTGTTTTTTAGCACTCGCCAATGATTATTATTTTTTTAAGTGATGTTTGTCGATAGTCCATAAAGGGAACAACTGATCATCTGGCCCTTGCACCTGTTCAAGTGGGTAAGTTTCAGCTTCTTAAAGGTGAGATCCTTTCCCACCAGAAATGTAACAGCCCTTTGAGGAAGGAATGTAGTTTACTGGGCAGAAGAGATGACAGCATTCGGTCCTCGTGGAGTCCTCTTGATTTTCTGCCTGCCTTGTTAACGTGACCTTGCTCTTGAGAATTAAGCACTCTTTCTCTTGTGCCCCCAAAATAAGATGACTCAGAATTTTATTTTTGGTAAAGTACCATGAGATAACCAGAGCAAAAATGTTTCCTATGTGTGAAGCTTGATTATGTAAATACTGATTTCAACGTGCTCACTGCATCTCCGATTAGTATGATTTAATTGATAGATTGAAAGCATCTTCCTTAGTTTAATTAATATTTGTGTTGTAAATAAACTCTTATGCTTGGACAGATCTTAATAGCAAATTTAAAGCACAGTAAGAAATCTAAGGGTATATCACTGAAGGGAGAGATAAAATTAGGACTTTTTTGTCATTATTCTGAGTTTAAACAAATAGGTATGTTATTTAGCATTATTGCCACCTCTTAGAAACTGATGTTTTAGCTTGATGGATCTCCTATATTATTTATGCATATTACAGATCACACTTACTTACAAATTCAGGTCTTAAATAGCTCCTATATCTGTAAGAATGAAGCGTTTTCATTGATAACATTCTCTATATTTTTATAAATTTGCAACCCAATATGGTAAATTGGAATGCAGTTTGCAGATTTAGGATTTACAGAGTTTACGTTGATGAAACTAGTGTATTACCTCTGGGTAGAGATAATGTTTGCCTGTGGTAAGCCTGAAGCAAATTTTAGGAAGAAATTGTTCCTTTCTCCCTCCTTTTGTGCTGACATGCAAAGTGACATATATGGAAATAGTGTGCACTACTTGTGCTTTAGTCTGAAGAACTGCTTGTGGGCAAATTTCATTAGTACTTGATTAGTGCTTGTGCTAATTAAGCCAGGCACAATTTTGCCTCTGGTCGTAGTATGATGAGTTAAGGCTGGACTGAAAATGTGGCCCTAAATGCATATGTTGGAAGCCTGTAAAGCCCATACGATCCCATAGAGAATTCTCACTTGACTCCCCCATTAAAGGTCTTAAAAAAGTGGAACAGAGCACTCGGTTTCCAGTGCAATTTGAGTTCACTCAGATATGTGATATGCTAATGTTTAGATTAAGCAGATGGCAAGGAAGACAGTCGTTAGTTGAGGATTGTTTTTCTCTTTCTGCATATTATTTTCAAACAAACTGTTTAAGAGGTAAGTTACTCTACCTTCTCCCATTGCTTCTCCCTGAATTAAAAAAAAAAAAAAAAAAAAAAAAAAGTTAGAAATCCATGGTTGTATGATCACCATCCCACCTGCCCAAGTGCACCCATCTTATTTGGGCTGTGGTATAAAAGAGGTTCCACTGTTTGATGAGAAACCTTTGCTATTTTTATTATCTCAAAGGAAAGGAGATAGGTCCTGGCTGAGGCAAAGAAGGAAGAGGAGGTGAATTTGGAAACCAAACCTTCTTGTAATAGAGGAACAGATGCTGTGCCTCCTTCTACATCTCCAATTTCTCCTCAAGGCTTGGCAATACTGGCCCTGATTCTCCTACTTTTCTGTGGTTCTCTTCCTCTTCTTGCCTTCTCCAAAATTTCTTTTTCCCCACTCTGCTTCTCTTGCAATTTCAGAGTTTCTCACCTTTGTTTTTTTACATGCAATATGATGTGGCATCTTTGTAACTTTATATTAAAAAACCAAACCAAACCAGAGCAAAACCTTGGTAACCTTCAGAAGTCTTCCAAGCTTGCCCAGACTCTCACAAATGAGAAGGTGAAGTTTTAAATATCAGGTTCTATCATTCATAGAATCATAAAACTTTAGAGATAGCACTAGACATCATTTCATCTCATTCCATTTTTTTTTAAAGAAATTTTCTTTGGATTTTGGAGTGGCAAGAAAAGATAGATATGGGAGCAGAAAGAGTGAGTGAGAGAGAGAGAGAGAGAGAGAGAGAGAGAGAGAGAGAGAGAGAGAGAGAGAAACAGAGGGAGAGAGGAAGAGGGACAAAGAGAGAAAGGCAGAGAGAAAAATGTTCAGGGAAATTTTGTTTTTATTGTGTGTATTTAATGCACCTCCCTTTGAGGATTTCTCTAGAGATTTCAAAAAACAATTTGATTGCTTTTCACCAAGTTTAGATATTAAATTGACATTGCTGTGAATACGACTCCTAGCTAAGGTAGGCTCCGGGGCTGCTGCTTCACTCCACTGGGTCAAGTGCACAAACCTGCAAACCTCCCCTCGCTTGCTCCCATCTTCTCTTAACCTGGGGAAATCTCCTTCCTTCCAGATGAGTGCAGTACTTTCATGGGTCCCTGGGTCTTACTCCCTTCCTGAATCCTCAAGAATATCAGTTGCCAACCTCATCTGCCCTTTGTTGCCTTGTCAATTTTTCCTTCTCCACTAGATTATTCCTCCTGGCCTACAAATGTGCAGTGTACAAGATGCCTAGACAGTGCGGTACCCATTTTGGTGTCACCCCATTTTTTTCCTCCCCTTTCTAGCAATGATTCTTAAGGGTGTTGTCTATGCAGGTCATCTACATCTTCATATTCTTACCTCCCATATATTCTTTAACCCATTCCAATCTGGCTTCTGATCCCTCCAATTCACTGAAACTACTCTTGATAAGACAATAAAGTTTCTTGGCAATGACAGATCCAGCTCGTATTTTTCTATCTTTATCTTCTCTGTATTCTCTGCAGCACTTGACACAGTAGAATCATGACCCTGCTCCTTTTCAGAAACTTTCTCCTTTCTAAGTTTCTCTGACCACATACTCTCCCTCTCTCTTGCTGCTTTATCTTATTCTCCCTTTTGGTCAAAAATCAATGTCTATTTTGTTCACTATTTTCTGTATAATAGACAATGCCTAGGACTGAATCTGGTATATAGTAAGGTCCCCCCAAATATTGGTTGAGTGAGTGGATTAAATAGCTTTAGTTCAATAAGCATCATGTCTTTCCCTCTAGAGATGTGCTGTGCAGTCTGGTAGCCACTAGCCATATGTAGTTATTGAAATTTAAATTAATTAAAATTTAATAAAATTATAAATTTAGTTCCTCAGTTAAACTAGTCACATTTCATGTACTCAATAGCTGCATGTGACTAGTGGCTACCATATTGAATAGTGCAGCTTTTTAGAGCATTTCCATCATTGCTGAAAGTTCTATTGGCTAGTGCTGTTCCAGATAGTTTAAATTTAAGTGCAATTGCTGGAGCCTGGGCCATAAAGTCATAAAGTCATGCAGAAATTTTGGCAAATGATTGGATGATTCTCTCTACAGTCCTAGAAAAACGTATAGAACTGATGTTCAACTAGGACAGAGAGATATTTTAATCATTGTAATTCAGGGGAATGTAGTGCCCTAGTTAAATGCATAGGATTGGTGATGGACAGACTTGAGTACTAGTCCTGCTACATCATCTGACAACTGTATGTCAAGACAAGGGTTCTGTCCATTTTGCCTCTTTGCATCTCACCTTCCTTAACTTTAAAATGGGGTTGCTTTACTCATGGGGCTGTTGCAGAAATTAAAGATGTTGATGCATGTAAAGTACATAGTATTTTTCTTGGCACAAAGTGAGAGCTCAATAAATGACAGCTATTTTTATTGTTTTTATAAATACCTTCAGGACGGAGGCACATACCTACGACCTCCTTTCGTCCTTTCCATCAGTGCTCTCTAGCATTGGTGTATTTATCCCAGATAATATACCAACAGTGAGTAAAGGGTCACACATTCTAGGGAGATATATCAGGAGAACAGGATTGGAGTCCTGAAGATGAGGACTTGCATGGAAAAGTTTGCTGCAGAATAGATGGGATCATCTAGGACCAGGCATTTTCAACTTGGATCTCTGCATCTACCATAACCGGAACTCAGGCAAGTTGGCTTGAGCAACTTCCACCAGAGTTCGCATGCTTTCCCCAGATACTACAGTGTCAAATATTTGTAAGGAGATGCTGTTGTTTTTGCCCAGCTGGGAGAGGGTCTAACTGAAAGATAGACATCATGGATTTGCCAGTGCTCCTCTAGCAAATTCTGTAAGTTACTTTATAAATTTATTGTCCAATCAGTTCTCTGAAACATAAGTATAATGACCCACAATTTTCAGTTGCACCCTAAGAAAGTTAACCAACCTGTCTTTGCAAGGAACTGATGGAGTCTCTAAAAAAGCATTTCTACAAGTACTTGTCACTTGCATTTTGACATTTCTGACTTACTGTGCCCCATAAGCGTGAATTTGGAAGTTCCTTTAGGAAGAATTTACATGTCAGAAAGTTTTAGAATAGGTCTGATTATCATTCGTAGTCTCAGATTCAGATTTTCTTTCTTACTAGAGACTTATTCAGTCCAGGTCAGCAGCAGGTTTCGATGAAAGGAATTGGTTTGCAAGGTTTTAAGATAAAAAGTGGCTCTGACACACATGTTTAGGGACTTACTAATTTCACGAGTATAGTAATTTGAGCAAATCACATGTGAAACACTTTTTTTAAAAAACATCCATTAGTAGCAAGAGCCCTGATTACCTCTATTGCTACACTCCGTAGCACCAGACCCAGCTACTGTTAGTAGATTCTATAATGAACTGCTTTATTTTCAAAAGTTCTTATGGTCAGCTTTCTAAAAATCAGAGAGTTTTAATTCAATTGGACATCTACTGGAAACAGAAGATTGGTTCAATTTCTCATGGTCTTTTGTTTTGTTCAGATGTGATTACAAATGACTGAATTTCATATTTCTCACCTTCCTGATCTCTGTGCCTGCCTAGTTCATTGGGTTAGGACTTGAAACCAGTGTGGGGTCCTCCATCCATGGTCCCATAAAGCCCCTTGAAACTTGCCTTATGGCACTGTCACAAAGGTGCCACCTGGACACCTGTATAGATCATGGCAAACCTGTTCTGTAAAACAGCTCCAGAGGATGGCGACCTCAAGATGGTAGAGTGCACCATCTTCCTTTGCAAATAGCACATTCGTTAAGCTTTAACCACACGAAATTGGGTTTACAATTGAATTTGCAGGGAGAATTTTTATTTATTTATTTATTTATTTATTTTTCCCTTTTTGTCTTTTTTACTGACCGGTAATGGGATCGCAACCCTCAGTGTTGCGTCCGCACCGCGCTCAGCCAGTGAGCAGGAACCGGTCTCCACATGGGATCCGAACCCTCAGCGGGAGTGCCACCGTGCTCCCAAGTGGCGCACTCTCCAGTGCGCCACTGGGCCGGCCCTGCAGGGAGAATTTTTAACTGGGCACCACAAAAGATGGTTTTCTAAGTCAGTGGGGAAAAAAAAGATTAATTCATAATTACTTGGCTCATTCTTGCAGTAATATTTCCATCAACACTCACCTTAAAAAAAAAAGCAAGTAATTTTATGATTTGAAGCATATGGAATGTTCTTTATATAGATCTAAAAGATTAAAAAGATGAAATGTTTTCCTCTCTATTGCTGAAATAGCCAAAGAAAGAGGAGAAAAACTGATAGACAGCAGCCTGCTCCCCATAGGGAATATACTAAATACCCTTGATAATTAGAATGTTAGTTCCGGGACAAAGAGTTAGTTCATTTAGATGATTATTACTTTGTCTCACTTGCCTTTTTTTTTTTTTTTTGCTTCCACAGTTATTTTTTTTTGTATTTTTCTTTGAACCACTGTTTCCGTCCTTACCAAGTATTTACAATTTCTTTCAAGTGAGATCAAATGGGATTGCACTTCCTGTTTCATGGGGGTTGGCTCCGCCATTGAAAATTATGGGTGCCAAGCTGAAAGAATAGGGTAACTAAAGGGAGATTTCTCCCTTTAGAAGGAAAAGCTGCATTTTAGTTGAAAAGGAAAGACAATGCAGCTGTTTTGAGTGGCTTACATCTTTAGAAATGCTAATGACTGTGATTGAATTTCACTGAAAGTGGGGCTGAACAGTGCAAGTCAAAAAGAAAAAGCAGTTTTGAGGAACTGGTCTCATTTACAGACAAAGATCTTATTTACAGTAACTTTATCCTAAGATCTCCATTTGCAGTGCTCCTAATTTAAAAATATTTAGGGCCAAAGCAAGAATGTTCACCTAAGCTTTCGGCTCCTCTCAGTTCTCTCTAAATGTCTTTTTTGGGAGAAGCATTGTTCTCAAATAAATAATCAGTTCCGGAAATTTGGTGTCAGATTTTGCTAGCCCATCCTTGTTTCATTGAATAGGGTGTGTGAAATTAAGAAACATTGCAGGCAGGCAAAAGGAGACTCTTGCTAGAGTTGAAGCTAGAGAACAGTGGAGCTGTCATTACCCAGGATTACAGTTGTTATTCTTCATTACACATGGATTTTTAAGAATAACAATTGCTCTATCCATCTAGACCACCAGCTCTCAATTTTTCAGGGATTTGCAGGGAAGTCTTAGCTATCTGCAAATGGTAAACGTGGCCTGTTCTGGATTCTTGGGCTTCTTGCAGAGAAGCTGCTCGTGGCTGGGTGGTAATGAATCATCCAAAATAAAAGATGGCAAGGAAGACACAAAGTAGGAAGTTCTTGCAGGGGAAAAGAAAATATCTTTTCTGACCCATTGCTAGGCTCATGGCTGTGGCCCCTATTATGAAAGACAGCTTAACAAGAGAAAAACATACCTATTTATTTGACACATTTTACCTGATACCACAGCCTTCAGAAATGAGGATGAAAAGAAGGAGGGAAACCTGTGTATTTTTATGCTTAGGCTTGATGAGAATGTGGATTGTCATGGAGAGGTGTGATTAGACAAGGGGGGTATGATTTAACGGTAATAGACTAGAGGGAACTTAGCAGGACCTGTTTGATTCTTCTTTGCATCCCTGTGTCTCCAGATATAAGAATGTTCCTTTTCTCCAGGTGTAGGAGCCATACCTCTGGAATGAGTCTTATGACTTGCTTCTGGGGAGAAGGGAAGGAGAAAGTCAGAGTGACCTTCCCAGCTTTCATGCCCGGGAGAAGGGCCAGGGGAAGGTGAGAGTGGTCTTCCTGCTTCTGCTGTTTTCTCAAATGTCAAAGTGCCATGTATTGGGTTGGCATGTTCCGAACTCTGTCACACTGAAGAAACCTGTGATCTTTACATAACTCAGGCTCATCTTCCTGGCTTTCTGTCCCATGTTTCCCTTTCAGTCATTCTTTCTTTGTCCTTTTCTTCACTTTTCCATTATCTGAATCAGTTCAGTTAGTAAAATAAAATGTAGAAATAAAAAAGTTGGAGGGATTGCTTGCATCTATCTGCCCCCATAATGGTAGGGATTTTTGTCTGTTTTTATGTTTTTTGACACTGATGGAACTCTGGCTCTTAGAAAAGTCATTGAGGTCTGGGCCTCAATATGTATTTGTGAAGGAACGCAAAAGCAATTATGCTGGTAACTTGCTGTTTCACCTTCATCCTGCCATGAGTCTGGCTGGAGTGCTGTAGCTAGGAACACCTGCTTTGAGCAGGACGACATGGCCTCCTTGGGCCTGCACATGATAAGAGCTCAGTGAATACTGAAGGAAGAAGGAAGGAAGGGAGAAAGGAAGGTGGGTTACATTTAACTTCCTTCAAAATGACACAAATCTATCTGTTTAGGTGATAACCTTTGAAAAATAACGGAGATACCAAGGATGAACATGTTATTTCATCTCAACATTAAGGATGTGAAATGCTCTGCACATTTTGGACAAATGCATTTCTTAAAAATAAGTAAAGTTTTGCTTTATCTGCTTTGAATGTTAGGGCTGTAATTATCTCTTTGAATATACAAGCATTTTGACCTTTGATAGCATTATGGGGTTGGGTCTAGCTGAATTAAAAGATGAGAATGTCAAAGAAAGCCTTTAGAAGAATTTCTTAGGTAGACAGAGAAATTTAAATAGGAATATTTGTTCATGTTATGCCAAAACTTACACTGAGTAAATTTAAACTTAAATCTACAGGCAAATGAAGTTTGGGAATATAGATCCCTGCCTATGCATGGTTGCTTTCATTGGAGTGATCATTCATTCATTCATTTGCTCATTTGTTCACTTACTGAACAAGTAAGAGAGAGTCCACTATAAAACATTTTGGTACACTGAAGGAGAGAAAGAATGTGTACAAAATATTTTTCACTGTTTTTCAAAATATAGTGTTTTATACTCTAAAAATCCCTGCAGTCCATTAGATTCTTTGTTGTGATCAGGCCTAGTTCTCTTCCTCAATGACTTTGATGATGAAATTAAGTACATGTGTTCTACAGAGGCATGTGTGGCCTGGTTGAGTGAGTTTGCACACCATTTAGAGAAAAGACTTAGAACTCTCCATGACCTTGATGAGAAGAGGACATGAGGGAAGTGAAGTGACCAAAAAGCGGTGGGAAAAATGAGGCTCCTGGGGAACCAATAGGCCTACGACCTGGTTGCTTGTGTCTTGTGTGAATCAGCAAGAAGATGTACCAGGCAAAGGCTCATGAGGGCTGGCCAGTTAACCCGATTGGTTAGAGTGCAGTGTTACAACACCATGGTCAGGGGTTTGGATCCCCCTACAGGCCAGCAGCCAAAATAAATAGATAAATAAAGTACATAACTTAAACAACAACAACAAAATAAAAAGGTGCATGAGCAACCAGCAGGTGTGCAACTCAGCGAGCAAGTCCAGGGTGCAGAGTGAGAACAGAGGAAACTCAGAACAATCTTCTTTAACAGACAGTGGCAGGGAATCTATGAAGAGGAAAGCATGGAAAACAAAACATAATGCAAACAAAAACTCCTAATCCATTGGAAAAATCTTATTGGTGTATTAAATCATTTTGGGTTTTCATTGTTGCTCGTGGTAATTTGTTCATATATACTGTTTGGTCAGATTGACTAAGTGGAAGGTGAAGAGAATATTGAAGAGGACAGGAATGTTATATGTATTAAAAGAGTTTTGGATGAAAGGAACCTGGCTCCAGAAATACGTGTATTTAACCAGAAGAAGAAGCATGTTGAATTTAAGCATGAAAAATAGCAAAGTTGTCTTTGCCTCTCATGATGATAGAAGGTGTCCTTTCTCTGTATGAAGGCAAAAAATTCAGTAGAGTTAGGACTGTTGGGTTAGGAGTCCCTAAGGGATTATGGCATCCCACCTCTGGCCATCTTAAGAACACAACTCTTGCCTTAGGTATTGTTTTGCTTGTGAGACAGAAGCACCCAGCCGATGTTATGTCATGTTAGGTTGGCAGTCTTTACAACCCTGTGCACTTGGCTTGTTGGGAAATGAACTTGTTGGGAAAGGACCTCAGAAACCAGAGATAATTGAGCTTGAGAAGCAACATGGATGAAAAGCAAGGTCAAGGGTCAGGACAACAGAACCTGACAAAAGAGTCTAAGGGTGTAACTAATGCACCTACTATGGCACTACTGACTGCAGGCACACTCACCTGCAGGAGGCTCTGGTGCCATCACCACCCCATTGTGCTAAAAACAAACAAGGGTGTATTTATGTAACAACTACATCTGGATTTGATCTTTATGCCCAGGACAGTCAAGGAAAATGCACCAGCATTTGTTTCCATCATTGAATATAGGTAAGTCCTGTTTAACCTCCATAAGCCAAACCTAAGAGGTCACCCCGGCTTTGTTGTATTCAGCAGCCGTTGGAAAGCTACCTCAGTGTGTGGAGCTGCTGCCAAACTTTTTCAATATAAATTAAAAATCACAAGGCTTTACCACTTCTCCCCATGTGTTAAAGAGTTGCAAAATGCCACTCTGAGTTCACTTTCCTTAAAGAGTCCTTTTTTATTCTTCACATGGAAGCTGTCAATTCAAAAAAGGCTTGTTATAAATGGATTAATTTATGGCAAGATTGTTGATTGACAGGAAAAAGTTTATTATGTATGGATTTGACATCACAACCATGCATAGCCAATTTTCCCACTAACAGCTTCTTTATGGAAGAATTCTTCAAGCCACATTGCATAAACAGCTGTTGGAAACACCTTTGCATCGATCATTTGTAATAGTTTATTAAAGTGGTACCTGGCAACATGTCTATATAGTTAAAGGCTTGCTCATTACCAAACCCTGTTTTTCAGAAGTTTATTACTCAGGCTTTTCGAATCATGTCAAACTCAAACCTCACACGTGAGCACTCACTCTAGGCATTGTTTCTTTTGTTAGTGAGAGTTCCGAAGCGGGGGCTTCATTTCCTAGTGACATGGACCGTGATTGATTCTGCATCAGATTTTGAAAAAAAGTTTCTCTTTTCTATAATCATTTTTGTCTGTGAAAATGAGTTTTTGAGTATTTGTAGTTTTTCTTTCTCAGAAATAAATATTTATAAGAAGAGAGTGTCCTAATTATCATAGAGTGCCCTTATGATTTTTAAATTTATACTTTTATGGGTTCTTTCCTGTTTCCCTTCCTTGCTTAACAAAGTCCTCGTTGACTTGCTTTCCTCTTTGTCTTTGAATTGAATGGTCACTTTCCTTCCTAAAGTCTGTACTGTAAAGCGGGTGAGAAGATGGACTTACTGAGACTGGAATTGGAATGCTGCTCTTTACATGTTATATGACTTTAGGCAAGTTATTTTGCCTACCTAAGCCCCTGTTTCTCTTTCCTTACCTAAAAAATTAGGGACAGTAATAGTATCAATTCCTTAGGTTTGTTTTATGATCTAAATAAGCTTGGTACAGTGCTTAGCATAAGCTTAGCAAGAGCTTAATTAGATAGTTGCTGCTGCCCTACTAATGTCGGGCAAGACAGAATCAGTAGATGACATTAATTCTCCTGCATGCTTGGATTTGCTGCTAGCCTTCTTCTGGGGTCAGGGCACATTTTCTTACAAATATTGATATCCCTTAGCTCCTACATGGGATACTGGCAGGTCTTTTTGGCCACTTCTGTGGCAATGATACCTCCTGCCCCAAACCTGGTATTCACTGGAGCTTCCTCACAGGGGGTAGAAAAGGAAGGTGCATAATGAACTGTGATACTCCATTAGCCTGGATAAGCCTCAGAGCATATGAAGAGCTAAAGGAGCCAGCTGGCTCCCCAGTAAGCCCTGGTTCTGCCAAGACCCACTGATTGCTGACGAGGAAGCAAAAAGGAAAGGATTGTGCTGGGAGGAGTGAGTAGGACATTTCCCCCCAAGATTAGAAAGTTGTTGGCTCAGGCAGTTGTGAAGATTGAATGAGCTAATGAATACTGTGAAATCCACTGAAAAAGATTCTATTAAAATCCATTGTATTAGTGTGTCATTTTCAGTCTCTGGGATGGTGGGCCCTTGTATGGGATGGGAGCAAACTTTGCTGTTGATGAGTTGCAGAGAACCTGAACTGACTTCCAGATCACACCCACACACTGCATGCAAAGCACTGTGCTAGGCTTCCTCCTCCAGAATGATCAGACTTCCACAGCTGGATTCTGTTTAAAAAAAAAAAAAAAAAAAAAGCTGATTCTACAAATGTCACTGGTGGAAAAAAAATGTAAAGTTTATTTCTTCTCTTTTCTGTTTTTTTGAAGTTTATTAAGAATGAAAAGTCCTCCACAATTTGGCTTTCCTTGTTATTTTCCCACAGATTTAAGACAAGATAGTCATAGACAAAGTAAGTAACATTTTCCAGCAAAAATGGAATATTTTTCCTTCTGTCCTTGCAAAATGTTGCTATGTGTCTCAATTATAGATGGTATATCATCCTCCTTTCTTCAGAAAATGTTCCTTTTCCTGCTGGTAAAAATAAAAATTCTCCTCCTACTATGCATGCAAATTCTCATGGAAATATGGTTTTGCTCTTGTAAAATATCAGAAAGTAGAAATTGAAAATGTCGTGAAGTTTTCAAAACTACTGAAAATGCTCATGTGAAGCAGCAGTCAGTTTTTGGAATTACCATGAAAACCATATGCAGTATGCAATGTCCAAAATTACGACTTTGGACACTATTGCTTTCGTACATGCACCTGAGGATGTTTCTTTCTTATTTTATTTTCATGAGAATCAAACTTCAAACAAATAGAACTAATCAAACCAGACAGTTCTTATCAAATGCTTCAGTACAGGTAGTAATAACAGCTGAGGGATCTTATTTAAAAGTACTGGTAATTCATGAGCTCTGCTATCTCGATACTCTTTGGTGATCTGTTCTCTTGTGATGTCATTCCCCATAGTAATAAAAGGCAAAAAAAATCAATGTGCTTTGACATTATTCCAAAAAGCACTCAGGAAATAGTAAATTTTTGAGATGAGGTAGTTGGGAAGGTGGGCAAAAGACAGAAGTGTGTCCTTGTGATTCTGGCAACACCACCATCTTAGAATCCCGTTTGGATTCTCAGAGGTCTGGAGGAAAATCATGGCTAATCAGAAGAGCCATCAATTTCATTCTGTTTAGATTGGGGGATGGCCCAATATTTAAGTGATTGCTGATGGAATCCCCCAGTAAGAGGTCTTCTTAAAGTCTTCTACTCATTGCATTTGTGATTTGGGGGTACATTCAATTTTCATGACTATTTGAGGATATCCGAAATGGCAGCACTGGGAGGTATTTGGACCAAGAATGATTGACAGTGTCTGTAAGTACTTATTATGTCAAGGCTTCAGCTCGTCGATTGATGGGAAATGATGTATAATAAATTAGAATGATCACACATCATTTCCCATCGATTGAAATGCCAAATCCTTGACGGAGTAATGAGTTATGGCCAATACCACTCACTGTCTTAGGGGGAGATTGATTGCATATCCTTGCATCGATGTGATCAAACAACTAAGAAATCCTAAGTACACATCTAGCTCTCAAATTTTTCCATCATTCTAGTGCAGAGCATATAGTCAGTGTTGCCTTGGTGAGTATTGCACAATGCCATGTGGATATTGGAGCAAGGGTATTCTTCGTCATCTGACACAGTGAGAGCCTCACTCCCTGCAAAACTACACATGCATCCTAAGTGCAGAGAGACTCAATGAAGCACCATTAGCAACCCGAGCTGCAACAGATTTCATTTCCTTTACAGAACAAAAAAGGGAGACTCCTAGGTCTCTTCACGAAAGCAAAGGGAAAAAGTTGACAGTAAGCTCAATGGAATGAATGTTTAGTATGCTCATGTAGCCAGTGGGCGGATGTTTTTTCCTATTTCTCTTGTGTAACTTATTCTCAGTATCATATGCTTTCTAAATCATCTTAGTGGGTGAGACCAATTCATGTTCTTCTCTGGTAAGAAAAGCAGTTCCTTCTCATCTCATAATTAAATACCAAAAATCACCGGCTGTGAAAAATTTTTATTTATTTAGGTATCCAACCTGTCTGTTTTTCCCAGTGGAGGCGGGAGAGCTGGCATGATGCATGAAATTCACATTCTTTACTCCTCAGTCAACATTCAGTGACTATTTCTAAGGCCTTTCTGGGCTTATGTCTTCATAGGCATTTTAGTGCTAAAATAAATAAAGCCTCCTTTAAAATTTCATTTATTCAATAAATGGTTTTTGAGCAGCCAGTACATGCAAGACATTGTGTAACCTTAAAAATATGTTTTGGGAAGCTATCCAACATGAAAATTCTATCTCAGTTTAAAACATTTTATTGTATGCTTAGAAAATGAAACATGCTATCTAACTTTCTGCATAATCAGAAGCATTTGATTTCTTCATAAATTGAAGGCCACTAGACTGAAAGTCCTATAAGGGTGAGGAATATTGTCTGTAATGAAAATTGCTGTATACCCAAAGCCTAGAAAAGTGCCAGGCACATGTCAGGCATTTAATGAATATTCTTGATGAATAAATGAATGATGAGGTATTTGTAATTATAAGCCCTTTCAAATGCAGGTAAATTAATCGTGTTTTTAGAAATCACCACTTTTATATTCACCTTTTCCCCAGAATCATAGTGGCCATTAGGATTATCTCCAATGTGTTTACATCAAAATTAGTTACTGAAGGGCCGGCCCAGTGGCGCACTGGATAGTGCCCCGATTGGGAAGCGCGGTGGCGCTCCCATCCGAGGGTTCGGATCCCACATACCGACCGGCTCCCGCTCACTGGCTGAGCGAGGCGCGGGAGCAACGCCGAGGCTTGCGATCCCGTTGCCGGTCCCCGGTCCGGTACGGGGGCAACACTGAGGGTTGCGATCCGTTGCCGGACTCGGAAAAAAAAGACAAAAAGACAAAAATTAGTTACTGAAGGAGGACAGGAGTGGAGATGGAAAGCAGGCAAAGGAACTAACATTTAGTGATTTCCACCTCTATGGACTTTTTTCACATGTTGTCTGACTTACAACAACTCTGCCAGATAGGTATTCATCCCTGTTTTACAGAAGTGAGACCTGATGTTTGAAGAGATTAACTTTCTCCAGTTTTCATAGATAGTGAGTAGAATTGCTGAGAGTCCAGCCAAACTCAAGTCTGCTGCTGACCTTTTCTTGGGGAACCAGGCTTCCATATGACTTTAAGGTAAGTACCCCAAACACCAGAGTAGAAATCTGGCTTGAGGATACCAGTGAGAAACTCATGATATTGCTGTTCCAAATGAGGTAAGAGGCTATGGATAATGTAGGGTTATTCATACAATATAACCCTACAAAAGATACAGTAACCACAAGCATTGCTCAAATGATTCACTGAATGAAAGAATAGGTTAGATTAATAAATACCCTACGAGATTTCTTCATAATCTGCCAGAAAGCTAAAACATCACAAGTACCACACTAGACCCTGAATACCACTTACTCATGTAGTCACAAAACAATTATTGAACATTTATTTGATTCACACTTTATTCTATAGTTACTAAGATGAATAATACATTCCCTGTCCTCAGTGAACAGTGTAATGTAAGTGATAGTGGCAGTAAATGCAAAATGATATGGGAGAGTAGGAAGTGGAGCGAATGAGCTGTCTGTGCTGGTAGAGGAGCGAAGGGTATAAAGTCAGGGATACAATGTTGGTTCAACATACGCAAATCAATAAATGTGATACACCACATCAATAAAATCAGAGACAAAGATGATATGATCAACTCTATAGATGCTGAAACAGCATTTGACAAAATTCAGCATTCATTCATGATAAAGACTCTCTATAAGTTAGGTATAGATGGAAAGTATCCCAACACAATTAAAGCCATATGTAATAAGTCCACTGCCAATATCATCCTTTCAGCTTTTCCTCTAAGAACAGGTACTAGACAAGGATGCCCACTCTCACCACTCCTATTCAACATAGTGTCGGAAGTACTAGCCAGAACAATCAGAGAGGAGAAGGAAATAAAGGACATCCAGATTGGGAAAGATGAAGTCAAACTGTCCCTGTTTGTAGATGATATGATCCTATATATCGAACAGCCTAAAGCATCTACAAAAAAACTCTTAGAGTTGATAAATGATTTCAGCAAAGTCGCAGGATACAAAGTCAACAAACAATAATCAGTAGCATTTCTGTACTCCAACAGTGAACATGCCAAAAAAGAAATCAAGAAAGCTAGCCCATTTACAATAGCCACCAAAAAATAAAATACTTAGGAATAAAGTTAACCAAGGATGTGAAAAATCTCTATGATGAGAGCTACAAACCACTGTTGAGAGAAATTAAGGGGACACAAGAAGAAGGAAAGATATCCCATGCTCTTGGACTGGAAGAATTAACATTGTGAAAATGTGCATACTACTCAAAGTGATCTACAGATTCAATGAAATCCCCATCAAAATTCCAATGACATTTTTCTCAGAAATGGGAAAAATAATCCTAACATTTACATGGAATAACAAAAGACCACAAATAGCCAAAGCAATACTGAGCAAAAAATAATAATAATAAAAAATAAAACTGGAGGCATAACACTACCTGACTTTAAACTATACTACAAAGCTATAATAACCATAACAGCATGATACTGGCATAAAAACAGACACATGGATCAAGGGTATAGAATAGAGAATCCAGAAATTAACCCATACACCTATAGCCATTTGATCTTTGACAAAGGCACCAAGTTTACACACTGGGGAAGAGACTGCCTCTTCAGCAAATGGTGCTTTGAAAATTGGATATTCATATGCAGGAGAATGAAATTAGACCCATACCTCTCACCGTATACCCAAATTAACTCATAATGGATTAAAAATTAAATATACATGCTGAAACAATAAAACTCCATGAAGAAAACATAGGGGAAACACTCCAGGAAGTAGGGTTGGGTACAGACTTCATGAATACAACCCCCAAAGCACAGGCAACCAAAGGAAAAAATAAACAAATGGAATTATATCAGACTAAAAAGCTTCTGCACAGCAAAAGAAACAATTAACAGGGTGAAAAGACATCCAACAGAGTGGGAGAAAACATTTGCAAAATGTACAGCTGCCAAAGTATTAATATCCAGAATATACAAGGAACTCAAACAACTTTTCAGTAAGAAAACAATTAACACAATTTAAAAATGGGCAAAGGAGCTGAATAGGCATTTCTGAAAGGAAGATATATGAATGGCCAACAGGCACATGAAAAAATGCTCAACATCACTCAGCATTTGGCAAATGCAAACCAAAACCACTTTGAGATTCCATCTCACTCCAGTTAGGATGGCTAATATCCAAGAGACTGAGAATTGTAAATGCTGGTGAGGTTGTGGAGAAAAAGAAACCCTCCTTCCACTGCTGGGAATATGCCCAGAAGAATGGAAATCATCATGTTGAAGGGATACCTGTACTCCCATGTTAACTGCAGCACTATTTACAATAGCCAAGAGTTGGAAGCAGCCCAAATGTCCATCATCAGATGAGTGGATAAGAAAATGTGGTATATCTACACAATGGAATACTACTCTGCTATAAAAATGAATGAAATATTACCATTTGTAGCAGCATGGATAGACTTAGAGAAAATTATACTAAGTGAAATAAGCTGGGCACAGAAAGAGTAATATCACGTGTTCTCACTTATTTGTGGGAGCTAAAAATAAATAAATAATTAAATATGCAAACAAATAAATGGGGGTGTAGGGGTAAGAAGACACAGCAATCACAATTCCTTGAACTTGTTAAGACAAATGAACAGATATGATGTTGATGGTGGTGAGGGGGAAGGGGGAAGAGGATTTGGTAAAGGGACATGAAAATCAACTACATTGTGTACTGATAAAATTAAAAAACAACAACAATAAAAAACTAAAACAAAAACAAAACCCAATTAGTGAACATTTATTTAATTCACACTTTATTCTATAGTTACTATAGATGAATAATATATTCCCTGCCCTCAGTGAACAGGGTAATGTAAATAATATGTTGGTAAATGCAAAATGATATGGGAGAGCAGGAAGTGGAGCAAATGAGCTGTATTTGTGCTGGTAGAGGAGTGAAGGGTATAAAAACACCGTGTAGACTAGCTTCTGTTTGAACACACTCTGAGAAGAAGGGAAGTCTCTCTGAGAGGAAAGGAGGGAAGAATTCCTGGCAGAGACAACAGAATGTGCAAAGGTACCAGGGCATATTTGGTGAACTACATGGCATATTTAGGAAACTGCAAAATATATATTAAAATTTATTTTAGTCTTTATGATTTTTTTTTCTAGAAAAGCAGAATTAGGCTGGATCTATAGGGATAAGAGAAGTAGACTAATATGATACAATAATATTGGTACTCATAAGAATGACTGCATATCTCCACATGACTGATTCAGACACAGCTATTAATTGGCATAGATAGACACAGCTGAGATAACCAGTTGCCTGGACCATAATCTTTAATGTCTTTGCAGCTTTTAAAAGTAAGTTCTTTTGTAATGTTTATATTAGGTTAGAAAGAGAACTAAGTTTTAATAGTGGTGTCATCAGCAAGGAAGAAGGAAAAGGTCAATTTCATTGGCCTCCTGTTCTTATTCAAACAAGTAGAATATTGTATCAAAACACTATCTCTTAAGATAAGCACTGTAAATAAAGATTATTTTCACCCAAGCAGACTGGAACCATTCCTAGTAAACCAGGATTCTCCATGAGGCATCCCGGGCAGCAGTTCATCATTAAAAATTCACTAGCAGGCAATTCCCTGATTCCATCCTCAGGAAGTCTAGTCCTGCAATATATTTTATATTTAATTAATTATATAAGCAATTCCTAACTTTGAGCAGAGTCGAATTCTAAATGTTTATTTAAACTTATTTGTTTGTATTCAAAACATTTTTCTATAGAAAGAATATGGTGTGATGGTTGGGTTCAGAAGCTGTCTGTAAAAGCCTGTTTGAACCAATGTGCACACATTTGGAGACTGGAAGTACTAACAGCTCAGACAAATGGTATTTCAACTACACCTATTACATCAAACATTGTTTCAACAAGAATATGTATCTGAGCCCCCTTTCCGAGTGCTGGGAACCACTTTTCTCAGCTGTGATATCTCTCCTGAGTCCCTTCGTAGGGTGCACCCATAGTTTATAAACTCTCTTCGCTTCTATGTCTGTATAAAAATAGAAGTTCATGAGGTCATCTGCTTGCTAGACATTTTATATTAAGATTAAAAAGGATGGTAAACTTCTTGGGTAGTAGAAACTGTTTTGTCCTCCACAGTTTATATAAAAGGGTTGTTTACAAACCAGGGAAAAGATGTGTTGTTATGATGTTAATACACAGGATTACAACAATACACGTTCTACCACTTCTAACCCTGGATTAATTTGCTCAGTGTATCCATTCAATTTATTTCTACAGGCAGAAATTGTAATATTATTGACACTTGTTTAATGATTTGCAATTTACAAAGTTTTTTTTCACAGCATTGTTCCATTCAATGCCAACGATATAGCCCTCTGAGTTAGGTGTTTTATACCTTGAAGGTAACTGAGATTGTGATGTGAAGTAATATTCCCCGGGACTCACCACTACTCAGTGGTAGAGCTGTGATTCTAAGCCAGATTTTCGATCCCCAAGTCCTGTGCTCAGTCTGTGACATCAAACCGGCATTGCAAAATTTACATTACCAAAGACTAAAGGTTGAGCACTCAAATCATGTTAGAGCATTTGGACCAGTCTTTCTTTTAGAAAATGGAGAATCCTTCTCAGCATCAACTTGGGGTTTCTTTAAGTCCACCATTAATGAAACAATTGGATTTACTGCCAAGAAACATTAAGGCTGATTTGACAAGAATGACGAGGCACTTTAAGAGTTGATTGACTGCTAGTACCAGGCTTTTAAAGCATGCTAAAATTGCATCAACGGTAAGCGAAAGAAATGGGAGTATCTATGCAGCTTCAAAGGAAAGCCTGCAACATAAAGAACACATGGTAGGATTGCCAAATATACAAGGGTACATTAAGAAGTTTATGAAAAAATTGAATTAAAAGATAATATGAATCTTTCCATGAATTTTTTGAAGATCCCTCATACATATGAGTATATTTATCCAACAATTCTCTGATTCCTATAATATGTAAGTTCTTTTCATTCTTCTGTAACTTTCTGTGGTCCTTGCACTTAGGGACCCACTGAGGTCTAAATTGATTAATGAGAAAAAATCATTTTGTATTTTTTGAAGGACTTTCAGAAGTCCTCAGAAGCTGGGACTTTTGTTGAGTTATGTATACACAACAATATCTTGGAACTTCCAATCTGAGATAAATTTGCCCTCCTGTCCCCGTATCAATAGGGTGTTGCAAACACCAGAAGCCAATGGAGAACACGATCTTTGAGGTTGACAGGATCCCTGCTGAAATTGTCAGGATAAGTGGTAAAAACTTTCATTATGAATCTGTGTCTTGAGGACCCATGGTGATAAGAATTATTTTAAAATTATTATAGTTTTAAAGAAAAAAATAAGGCTGGGCCGGCCCAGTGGCGCACTGGATAGTGCGCCGCTTGGGAAGCGCGGCGGCGCTCCCGCCCGAGGGTTCGGATCCCACATACAGACCGGTTCCCGCTCACTGGCTGAGCGAGGCACGGGAGCAACACCGAGGGTTGCAATCCCATTGCCGGTCCCCGGTCCGGTACGGGGGCAACACTGAGGGTTGCGATCCGTTGCCGGACACGGAGAAAAAGACAAAAAAAAAAAATAAAGAAAAAAATAAGGCAGATTTTTCTTTCCATCTCTTTTTCAAAAAACTTATTCAACTAGACTGTGAGTTAATATAACTAACAGAAGAATTTTTTTTTTTTTTTTTTTTTTTTGCTGCTCTCCAGTTAAAGAAAGGAAAACAACCAAGGGAGCAAATATAATCTTTTACATATGGCTTTTAAAAAATCTTATAAAACTCTGGCTTTTAAAATAATTTTTAAAAGAAGGCTCTTAACTGTGGATTTTTCCTAATCTTTGCACTTAATTAATGATTCTTTATATACGGATCTTCTCTGCCCTTTAGGAATGAAATTCCAACATGAATATGTTATCTAATTCTCATATTACTGCAGTAATATATTTGGACATCAACAAGCTTAGTGTTAGGAAAAATAACCAAGAAATAACCAAGCTTAGGGTTAGGGAAAAATAATCAAGTAAACAGTCAACTATTTAAATAGATAAATTGACATTGATTTCTTTTTTTTTTTTTCCTTTTTGTCTTTTTTCGTGTCCGGCAACGGATCGCAACCCTCAGTGTCACGCCCGTACTGGACCGGCAATGGGATCGCAACCCTCGGTGTTGCGCCCGAAACCCTCGGTGTTGCGCCTGCAACCCTCGGTGTTGCGCCCACACCTCGCTCAGCCAGTGAGCGGGAACTGGTCTGTATGTGGGATCCGAACCCTCGGCGGGAGCGCTGCCGCGCTCCCAAGCGGCGCACTGTAGCAGTGCGCCACCGGCCGGCCCAATTGACATTGATTTCTAAGTTGTGTCACCTTTGTGATGCTATGACATTTGGTGGTGTGAAAACAGATTTTTTTTTTTCCTTTTTGTCTTTTTTACTGACCGGTAACGGGATCGCAACCCTCGGTGTCGCGCCCCTACCGGGGACCAGCAACAGGATCGCAACCCTCAGTGTTGCACCCACACCGCACTCAGCCAGTGAGCGGGAACCGGTCTCCACATGGGATCCGAACCCTCGGCAGGAGCGCCACCGCACTCCCAAGAGGCGCACTCTCCAGTGCACCACCGGGCCGGCCCTGAAAACAGATTTTTTAACTGACCTTACTGAGATAATAGAAAATAAGGCTGGTGCTTAAGGTGTAGAAGACTAATTTTACATGAATAAGGCCACATTAGATTAAGCAGTTGTAACAGTTCATATAAGTGGTGATATTCTAGACTTTTCTAAATGTTCTCCAATTTTTAGAAGATGAATTTTACCAACCATCACCTAGGCAAGTCTGGAATCCAGCTATAATAAATGTCTAAATTTCAATAGCCTAAAAAACTGTTTAAAGTTCTATCTGTCAGTACTTTGAAATTTCTCTCATGATATGGTACAATCAGAGCAAGTTTTCTCGAAGTTGTACTATTGACATCTTGGACCAGATAGTTCTTGGTTGTGGGACTGTTTTATGCATTGTAGTATGTTTAGCAACATCCTTGATTTCAGCACTACATGTCAGAAGCTCCTTCCCTTCCAGTTGTGACAGACATCGCCAACGTTCCCGAGGTTGGGAGGATGTGTATGTGTGCCCAATCACCCTGGTTGAGAGCCACTGTGGTATTAGCATAGACATCTAGCATTCCACTTTTTAAAAAATCTTTTGTAGATATTAAATTTGAAGGTGAGTGGGCTTAATGACTTATCTCAGATCACACAATTGATTAGGAGCAGAGGGGGGACCCAAACCCAGATCTTGTTATTCCTGTAAGTGTTCTTCCCATTGCAGTATATTAATCTTTGAACATTGCTGTGGATGGAATATTCAGATGACCCACAGACACTGACATTATTACTCAAGAACATCCTGGGAGCATTGAGATCACGGCCATCAGAAGAGATTCAGAAAGAACATATTATTTATGTAAATGAAATGGAAATACTCAAAAAGCTGTATTTGCTATTATAGTTCAATCTCGGAGGTATTTTGGGTGATGATAACCAAATAACATGCAACTACTAACAAAGATTCTCTTGTTGACCAAACTCTACTTAGGCTCCCCTGAACTCTTTTTTAACTAGGCCTGACTTTTGGGCTTCTGTGTTCATGTCTTCATTGTCCAGTTTTAGTGAGAATCCTGCTAAGTCAGTTTAACCAAACCCCCCACCCTTGATGTCCAAATACCCTCAATATATAAATGGGTTCCTCATCCTCCACCATCCCCAAGTGATGTCTGATCACCCTGGCCTGCCTTCAGCAAGAATCCTGTTAGGTTACTTTAAACAGAATCCTCCCTACCCCCTAATCTTTCCACTTAATAATTTTCCATTCATTGACTTCCACCCTGCTCCTTGGCTGTAAATTCTCACTTTCCTTTGCTGTATTCAGAGTGGAGCCCAATCTCTCTCTCTCTCATTGCAAAATCCCATTTCTGTGGTCCCTATACCTATCACTATAGTCCCCTCCTCCTCCTTGAATAAGGTCTGCCTTACTATCTTTAACAAGTATTATGAATATTTTTTCTTTAACATTATTCATAGAGTGCATATGAAGTTGTAACTGCACTGAGATCAATCTGTGCAACTTTCTTGCTTGCTATCACCTCATTTGAGACAAAGATTTGTAGCAAATGTCCTGACACTTCAACATTTTAAAACTAAAGATAGAAAGAAATGTCCCTGGCAAGCATAATAAGCTAAAGACAGAATTAACACCCAGGACCACTCATTATGCCAGGAAATATGTGCTTAAGTTGTGGCAGAGGCTGCCATCTTGAATTGGCCCCTTAGCCAGCTCTGGTCCATCAACAAGACAGTAATGGAAGCCATCCACCTCCTGTAATGAAGATATTGCCAAAAAGTATGCTGCTGTGCAGCCAGATGTTTGAGGAACTGAGGAGGATGAAAAGAGGGTGAAAACGGATGGAATGTATTTTGCATTTTCTACTTAGATATGAATATGTACTTGTGATATATTAGGGCATCTCTCTCACACATGTCCCTCTCTCCCTCACACATTATGCTAACCATTCATCACTTTAGTATCTCAACTTTATCCAAAAGTTTTGTATGTTCTTTTTTTCTTAAATTTATCTTTACACCATTTTTACTGAGCTATTTGGTTAAAAACTTGTTAATTATTAATAAGACACTTTATAACTTATGCTGTATAGAAGGTGCTTTGTGTGAAGGTCACATTTGTTTGAAACAAAGTTTATAGTGTGGTTTGCTAATAATTCTACTAGGCTTCAATTTAGGGAGCATTATAGATAGTTCAAGGTATGCATGTGTGCAAGTGTTTTTAAATAATTTAAAAAATCTGAAAATTAGAGTATATACAGGGGTAGTTCAAAAAATTTATGGAAACAATTAAATAATATTGATCTTTCCACAAACTTTTTGAAGTCCCCTTTTATAATCATTTTTGTCATATTAGAAACTATAAAAAATTTGACATAGTCTCATCACCTGGAAATTATACTGTTAATGTTCTATCTGATATACATATATATATATATATGTATGTGTGTGTGTATATATAAATATATGTATACTTGTGTATATATTTGGGATTATATAGTAAATGCTGTTTTTGCTACTTTTTTTACATTGTTATGATTAATTTTTCATGTCTTTGATTATTCAAAAAAGTATTCTAATTGTATGGAAATACCCTAATTTATTTAGCTATTTTTATTTTCTTGTTATTAACAAACTTTTGTTTCCAATTTTACTTGGATATTACAGGGTAATAAAATGAAATACTATCTAACACAATAATAAATTAATGATACAATTAATTTTATACCATTATTTTTCCTGGTATATTATTTCCTAGGAGTCAAATTCTGGATCAAAGACCATAAACATTTATAGAACTCTTGAAACATATTGCCAGCTTGCCCTTTGTCAAATAAATTTGTTTATTTAGATTTCCACCAGAAGTGTATGAGAGGATTTTAATTTAAATAACAAAATGTTAAGAACTCAAGAATATCTTTATATGGATCCTCCCTCCCCTCTTTGTACTCTAGACATTTTCTTTAAAGTTAACAACTTTTAATAAGTAGGCATGAATCAAAATTAAAAGAATTTTCCATGGGCTACCAAAAATAGCTTTCATTTTAAAAATAACAAAATCATTAAAGATATATAAAATATTAAATGTGAAAAGATATTAGATATCATCAACCTCAACTTTCCCATTTATTCAAAATTTAGTCATTTATTGAGCAACTATTATATGACATTTCTGTAATCTTAGGTCTAGTTGGGAAGATAAGAAAAGTGCATAATTAACTATAATATGATGTCATATGTACAAAAAATGGGCAAAATGCAAAGAAAACATTATGGTAGTAGGTGCATGTTTACCTTTTCTTTGGAGGATAAAGCCATAAAAAACTTTGCAAATGAGGTAATTTTTAAAGGATGATTAATAATTTTTCAAGAGAGGGAGAAAAGAGTTTCTGAAATAGAGTGGCATTAAAGAACATAAAATTATACAGCGTGTTCAGACAGCAGTGGTGATGAGGTATAGCTGTCACATAGACGGTTGTAGTTTTAGTATCCAATTTTCAATGCCATGTTAAAAACTTTTGACTTATTCTGTAGTCAAAGAGGAGCCATTGAAGCACTTGGAGCTGGGGACATGATTCTTTCAGTATTAGAATTCAAGTTGGAAGATACTGGAGACAAGATGACTGGCAATTAGTGTTGCCCAAGGGGGATGATAAAAGCTTGAACCATATCAGTGGTGGGAAGACTAAACATGAGGGGTGGAGTAAAATGTATATCCAATCAACTAATCAATCAACACACACTGATTGAGTGCAAGTGAGGTATCAGCACTCTTTGTGCTGGAAATGAAGAGGACAAGATAGCAAGTTCTCCCACATGGAGCTTCCATTTCTTTAAGAGAATGGGCAATGAACAAGTAAATAAATATGAAAAACGTAACTGATGATAATGCGCACCACAGAGAAAATGATCAGGGTACATGAAAGAGAGTAAGGGGAAAGGGGTCTCTTCAGTTCGGATGACATCCAAGCTGCCCATGAAGGATGAGAGAAGCAGCCAGCCCAGCGAAGAGCAGAGCCCAAGTGAGAAGGCCTGCAGTGAGGAGCTTTCTGAGGTAAAACAGATAACTAATCAGAAAGGCTGTTTAGCAGAGGGAGTAATCACATCACCTTTAGTGTCAGACAGCCTTGAATACAAATCCAGGCCCTGCTGCTTACTCTGCTAAGCCTCCCCTTCCTCTGTAAAGTGAGGATAATAATGCACACATTACAAGATAACCGTAAATATGATATAAAGTAATGTATGTGAAATTACACACATTGACTCCAGGTAGCAAAACCTCAACGGAAACTTGTCGTTATGATCATCATCATCATGAAGACTAGGGAGAAATGGGGCACTTCAAGTTCCTGTCTTAGGCAGTGGGAAGTGAGACAGGCAGTCCAGAAGAGTTGCAAGTTGGGATGTTCAGATAGTGAATCCATTTTGAGGAGCTTGTTGGAAAGACAGCTGGAATTTGCATCAAGAGGTCAGGAGAGAGGTCAGTGTATAAGTCATATGGGGTCACTGACCTTGCTCAAAGAAGGTATACAAAGATTAAGATGAGAAAACCAGGAACTCAGCACTTCATGAGGGTAATTATCTCTTTTTTAGAAAGTTCTGATTGTTTAACAATTTTTTTCTTTTGGTGATTGAAATTAACTACAATTTACATTCATTGGCCATGGTCAAGATTTCTGGAAATACACAGAATAAGAACAATCACTATTCCAAATTAGAGCCTTGCAAATATTTCAAAAAATTTGTGTGACTCCGCAGTCTTCATTTGGGAAGAATGGTTGCAAACATTTCGGTCTTTCCTCATATATGGGGGTCTTTATGTCCTCTCATCATTCTGAAATAAACCCAAATGTGATTTGATCACCTTGTTATTTTCATGTGTTAGGCCCTTAATAATCTTAATTTTATCATCTAGCATACTAGTGATTCCTACCAACTTTGTGTCACATAACAATTTGATTAGTATGACTTCTAAATCTTTATCAGAATCATTGATAAAGATGTTTAAAGACTAACCTAATGTAAACTGAACTATCTCTGCTATGGACTAGTAGGCAGACATGAAAGCTTGGATTCATTTGAGAAGGGCAAGTTGTGCTTAAAAGTTTAGGATTGAATGGGTTCAGTGAGAGTGAGTATAAATAAGCAAAAAGCAAACAAACAACCCAAACCAAAACAAAACTGAGAAAAGGAGATGGGATAAAAATTACTTAACATAGAGGGTGGAAGCTGTCAAATCTTGGGATGTCCTCAGTGAGAGTTATTTGGGGCCACCACAGGGACAGGTGGGAAAGAAATTGCAGAGATAGACTCTGGAAGTACTGCAGCACTGCTAGGTGTCTTAGTCCATTTCTGTTGCTTATAACAAAATACATCAAACTGGCTATATTATAAAGAAAATAAAATTTATTGCTTACAGTTTCAGAGGCTGGGAAGTCCAAAGTCCAGGGAACACATCTGATGAGGGTTTGTCTCGGTGCAAATAAAGCAATTCAGGGTATCACATTTCGAAATGGTGGAACAGAGAGAGCAGACACTAGCCTCTTCATTCACTCTCTTTTTAGAGCCCTCTAAACCATACACATGACTACCATTTTTAATCCATTCACTATGGCATGGGCCTACAATCTAATCACCTATTCAAGGCCCCACTTTTCAGTTACCATAATAGGATTTCCTACCCTTGACAATTACAGTGGGGATTAAGATTTGGGGGAACATTCATCCCAAGGCACTTGGCAAATGACCAGGGGGCTCAGTCATAGTCATTCTGGAAAAGACTAGTAATAAGAGGTCCATATCTTGCAGACAAAGCAATGGAAATGCCACATCTGGAGGCAGATAGTCATTAGTTAGGAATCTGTGCACTGGACTCAGCTAACGGGTCTAAGAATGAAACAAAACTCCAGTCCTGGGGGGAAGGATCAGAACAACCAAGAGAGTAGCAAGAGCTCCCTCTACCTCTCCCATCATAATTGTGCTAGAATTGCTGTAGGGTTCCTGTCAGAAAGGGCAAGCGATAATGACTAGGCAGTGGACGTGAATGTAGAAGTTGAGTCATAAGTACTAAGCTAATAGAGGAAAGAAAGCAGAACAGCTGCAGCTTCAAGGTGAACTGTGAATGTTTATATAGAGTCATTATTCTTGAAGGCACTAAGTCCTGGGTGGGAAAGGCCATGCAGAGGCCTGGGCCATCATGGGGGAGCCAAGAAGTCAAGAATGGGACTATACATTGCTGGATGGATGACCTATTCTATACCCCTAAAAATTGAGAGGCTGAGGCGGCTAGTGTATGTTCTGTCTTCATCTGTGTTAGTTAGGGAACTAGATCAGGCAGAATCTAAAAAGGAGAGTGGGAGTGGGCATTAGTGGCTCAGCTTGGGGAAGGCAAACAAAATGAGGCAGCCTTAATCACAGTATTTGTATGTGTGTGTTTTTCATCTTTATAGTAAAAGATTTGTAAGGCCAGAGATCACATGAACAATCATGAGCCATAGCTTTTTTTATAAACGAGTTTTCTTGTATACAATGAATACTTAATAAAATAAATATTTGCTTTATAAGCATAAAGGATTTATCTTGAGATCCTTAAGAGTATTTCTAATTTTTGCCTCTATAATTTCTTCTTGATGGGGATGGTGACAGAGATAATAATATTAATAGTTCACGGGGCACTTACCTCATGTCAGAGACTCTGGTAAGTGCTGAAATTCATTTAGCTCTCACAGAAACCTTATGAAGAAGCATTCTTGTTATTGTCACCCCCTTTTTTCAGATGTGGAAATGGAGCATTAGAGTAACTAAGTAAAATACCCAGAGTCACAAATAGAAAATGAAAGAATCTGGGATTTGAATCCAGACAGTATAATTCCAATATAATATAGTGCATTATATTGCTTCTTTATATGACTAATAATGATTCATTTTTAGTCCATGTCACTTTCAACATCAGATACCTTTCTTTTAAGGCATACTGTATTTTTCACAAAGAAACAAAGATTTATTACTGGATACAAAAATGTGATAGGAAAACAAAACTAAATTAGGATGAGGATTCTGAGCAACCAGCCAGGCTCACTCACTAGCTAAGTCATTCTTCCCACATACAGTAGTCCCCCCCTTACCCATGGAGGTTACATTTCAAGGCTCCTAACAGATGCCTGAAACTGCACATAGTACTAAACCCTAGGTAATATCGTGTTTTCTTCTATACATACATTCATAGCTATGATAAAGTGTAATGTATAAACTAGGTACGGTAAGAGATTAGCAACAATAAATAATAATAAAGTAGAACAATTATTACAATATTCTATAATAAAAGTGGCATGAATGTGGTGTCTTTCTCTCTCAGAATACCATAATATATGTGACCACAGTTGACCGTGGGTAACTGACACTGCAACGCAAAACCTCAGATAAGGGGAGACTACACCAATTTCAGAATGAACATGAGCTAAACCTTTAAAATAACCACATCATGATCCTTCAGAATCAGTCTTGAATAGTCAAAAACCAATCTGTAAATACCAAGGAATTAATGTCTCCATGTTGCGGGAAAGGAAAGACATTTAAGTTACAAATACTTTTGCCTTAAAAATGTCTCTTAATCCTTATGTTTATATCAAGGTTTGGACTGCCGAGGCAAACTCACCAGTGCCAACCATGGCCAGCAAGCTGCACAGGGGATATAACCAACTAACAAATATTCTATTTGATCATATTAATAGAGTCCAAGAAACCTTTAATATCTACTCACAGATTTAGTGTTCAAATGGATCTATTGACCTGTTTAAATGAGTTAACCCACAAAAGAATAGAAACAATTTTTGTAAAGATAAGTCAGAGAAACCAGAGACTTCTATAAATATAGGTAATTCCATTTTGCTACATAAATAATTAAATGTATACATACCTCATAAATGTCAGTACTTAAATTAGAATTTTCCAAGATCTTTTCAGATGGATATCATATTTAGATGAACAAAAAAAGCAGCATGTGATGATCCAGTGCTTCTTTTCAAAAACTCTGGTGAACTGAAGAGAATATGGCATTCAAAATGCACATCTGAAAGTTTCTCAGTGGAATTTAAATAACTTCATTTTTTTACCTTTTTCTTCAAACCACCCCAAAATTCTGACTATACGTAGACCAATTACTTGACCAATTTTCGGTATAATTAAAATCATTCATGTGCCTTCAAAACTGTTTGTAGGAGGAATGCTTCTGAAACTTTTAGTTTTATCTTTTTATACTAGTATAACTTAAAAATGACCAGGCATACATTTTTTTTCTTTTCTTTAAATTGCTTTGCCAAGTTTCAGCTTTGGGCACATTTTTATGACTGATTTATTAAATCTGGAAACTGGAAGTTTATAATAGAAATTGTCATAAAGCATCAACTCTAGCACTGCTAGAAGGTACTCTGAAGAATGGAACGCAGACCGGCCCTCAGCTGCAGAATTTCTAGAATACAACCTGAGGATTTGGTCATGTGTTAATTTATTTATTGTAGGTGAATGATCTCAACAATTCTAGCAGAAATTCTTGTTCTGGTGACAAAAAGAAAGCATGCGGTAGTTTGGCTATGAATCATACTTTCTGTTATCATGATTAATTTTAAGGACTCATTCAAAGAAGTTTCTCCCATAACATTGCACTCTGGGAAAAGAAAAAAAAAAATGTGCCTATCACTTGAGCTGATGAGATGTATTGCCAATAGAATGATTCCAAATTGAGTAGAGAAATTTATTGGAAATGAAATTATGAGAAATCTCTGTTCCTTCTTAAGATATTTAGAAATTATACCTAAGTGGAACATTTTTGCTTTAGTTTCAGAAATACAAACTTCTGGCATTGTTCATCATTAGAATTTTTCCCTGCAGGCTTTGGCTTTATTAGCAGCTTAAGAGTATATTTAGTACTGTCATATGTGAAATCTCTTCACTCTGTTAAACTAATATGGGATAAAATGTCTTTTTTTACAGTGTTACTCATTCATTATATAAAAATGAAAGCAACTACTTCAGTGTGGATCCAGAGCTACTAACTATTTTTATGACAAAAGAGAGGTGACAATACATATCCTTAGGCACATGAGGGTATTATATAAGAGTCATTAGTATAATTGATAGCCATAGAAAGAGTGTTTTATCCAACATGATTAAAATGTGCAATACATTATGTAGGTTCCAGTGTTCCAGCTGCTGTGGTGTAATCTTTTCTTTGATAGATATCTAGTAAAAAATAAAATTATCCTCTTTAAAAGGATAATCTTCTACTATTTAAGGCTGTGCGAATGAGAGACTGTTGCATGCCATGTGCTTCAACAATTCACATGTGATTTTTTTCTGTGTGTTGTGTTTTGTTGTGAGTTCCTTACCCAAAGAAAGACAAATAGAAAAGGGCACTTTATCATAAGACTTCTTTCCTGGGTTATAATTCTGTGCCTGTGTCTTAAATTCTGCTTGTTGGGTTCAGCTTTAAAAGACTACAGTAGCGGGGCCAATCAGGAAAAAAAGTTATATAGCCTAAAATTTTAAATTGGCTTCAAATTGAGAATAATTTCTTAAAGGCAAATGATTCAAACAATTATTTTAAAAAAGTGTTTCTGTATACAATACATGCATTTACTCATTGATTGATTTATTTTACAAGTTATGTATTGATTACCTACCTACAGTGATTCTGCACTAAGCGCTTAGGTGCTAGGGAACCATAGGACCATATGTCCAAGGATTTCTTTTTTAAATAGTGAACCGGATAAAGAAAAACAGGAAGGTAGGGAGTAAATCTAATTTTCCCTGTTCAGTCCTCAGAGTATGCATTATTGAACCATGTAGGCAGAACAACAGATAACATGTTGTCCACGTACTGTTCATCTCAAGGAAGTGAAAGCAGGGTATGTATACTACTATCCCAGCACCTACAATAGTATCTTTTAGTTACTGTCATTTTTTTTCCTTTTGCATATATGTGTGATAATAGCAATACTAAAAGCTGAGAAAAAGGTCATATGTAGGGGATAAAAGCAACATGTCCAGGAAAGTAAAGTCAGTGACAAAAGAAGCAGTAAGTCCAATTCTTAATTAAGTGCTATTATCTGCTAGGGCACAGAGGTCTGTTGGAAGCTGCCTGGGTAAGCAGGAGTTCCATTTTCTTCTCTTCAACTGACCTATAGTATTGTTGAGAGGATCAAATGAAGTAATATATGTGAAATGACTTGGTAAACAAACCATAAAGTGCTTCATAAGTTTGTGACATTTTTATTTTTGTTGACTACCTGCTGTAAGTTGTGGGCCTTATCTATAAATAGAAGATAGTACTTTTGCTGCCCATTTAAGTTACAAATGCACGTTAAGTAGGATGATATATCAATTGCTTTTAAAGATCCTGAATACCGAGAAACATTAAAATGATTAATATTAAAAAATATATAAGTAGATGAGTTGCTCAGCCATTCCATAGTCTTGTCTGTCTTTGATAGCATAGGATAGATGGTAAGGCACCAGTGTTTGAGAAGGTGAATTATCCATTAAGACAGTAGAAATAAGAGGCAGTATTAGATTAACCTCATATCTAGGTAAAAACTTCATGGGATGAGATAATGATGGACCAAAATGTGTACTAGGGAGACTGATTTATCTTTACCAGCTCCTCATTTGTATGTGACTAACTGCTTTCATTTTGTGAATAATCATCTAATGTCATGGTATAGTTTTTTCTTGCTTCCCAAGATGGTCAGTTTCTATTGGGTTGTTAGTTAACATTTTTACCTCCATGTCTCCCTCCTCCCCCCACATTATTATTTTCACAAAGATAGAATAGCTTGCTGGTTCATCACCCAGCCCTACTGCAGCATTATTTCTCCTTAACTTTTCTTTTTAATACATACTATGTTATTTGCTGTCCCAGAATAGAATAACTCATCTTCCTTACCAGTATTCTAAAAAGTAGCTTTATTCCATGTATTATTTCTTCATCTTTGTCCACAGTAATTTCATGTTATTGCAGTGGTGTGCTGATGCACATGGTATCTTCTTGCACCTTGAGATGGTGAGATTTTCTGGCAGAAGATTTAGAACTTTCTGTATGGCCTCCTGATTACAAAGATTCGGATATGCCTGTGGTCTTACAAAAGTTATAGTAATGAGAATGTAATTCTAATACTACATAAATATTGTTATTATTAGCTTGAGTAATAATAATAGATGAGGATAATAATACAAACTTAGCATGCTCTTTTCCTCAGAGTTTTCAGTGTTTCTTATGGCACAATTGGTGATATCATTTAGTATACTAAGAAGATATGTGATTGTTTGGGAGCCATTATCAGCCTCTGTTAGAGCCTTTTCAAATCCAGTGCTTATTGTGTATGTTATGAATAAGGGAGCACAAAAATTATGCATGCAGGGCTAAATTCTCATCTTGCTCTGGACCCCCATGGACCTCTCTTTGAAGTCAATAGGAGCTCAGCAGGGGATGGAACACGATGAGAATTTGGAAAAGGATGATTTCCCCTACTGTACCATCATTTGGTGTGCGTTAAATGCTCACACAGTGTCTAACCCCAATTCCTTTTTACTTCAGTCTCAATAAAATCACATGACAGATTTTGTGGTTCTATTTTGTGTGTGTGTGTGTGTGTGTGTGTGTTTGTGTGTGTCTGTGTATATACTGTAGGTCATTTTTAATGGGAAGAGAACTGGATAACTTCAATTACTCTCCTGTAAGCTATTATTATTGAACTGAGCCTGAAGTGCTTTATTTTCAAGAAAGAAATGTTCATATGATAGAACTTTCATGCAAATTCAGGTGCTATAGGTTTTGAAAGATTTCCCAGAAAGGACATTTTTCACTGGCCCCAATAATTAATCACTTGTCTTTATGCCCTTGTTTCATTCAACTAATTTTTGAAATTATTTTGTCCACTGTGGGATGGCTACACAAATGTTTGCTCTCCCAGGAAAACACTGTTTCAAATCAACAATGCAGTTTTTGTGTCTGCTTTCCAATATACACCCCCTCTTAGGATTTGAATTGTTTTGTACACATAATGGTAAATGAACGTCCAGAGGGGAATTTGAAAAACAACCTGCTTGTGAGTTGGAGGCAACACCTTCCACGTTCAAAGAGATGCCCACCCTTTGTCAAATTGGCACCTGCCTTCTGAATAGGGCCTGCCCTTAAAAACTTGGCTTTCAAGATAAAGCTTATTTAGATTACACCATTTTCTTTCATAAAGAAGCCAAACTCCATCAGAATTTCACACCTGGATATGTGTTGATGAAATATCTTGTAACTTAAGACCATTAATATTCATGGGACATCTAACATAATTCATGATGGTCTATGATATATGATACTAAACAGTATCATTTACGCTGAACCTTAAATATATTGACAAAGACAAGTTCCTAAACACTGATGAAACCTTGTATTCTGTGTTATGATTTCTTGGTTTTATACTAAGTGCAGTTTTTCAATTAACTGCTCTGTATTCAAAGCAATTATTCATTTATTATAGTCAGCTTAGATACGGTAAAGATTAGAGGAGTAAAACAAATCATTTTAGTGACACTGGCTAGTGATACATTGTTATTATTCTGATTTTTATTTATTTATTTATTTGGCTCTTGCATGGCAGGATTTATAGCACCTACTTTTGAATGCTAAGTCTTATTCCTTCCTGGTCTCTATTTTTATGGTTTTAAATAAGCAAAAACAGCCATAAGATTTGAACTGGAGTTACCTAGATGATTTATCAAAAGATAGACACATGTGTAAAAATATTAATTTATACATACACAAAACATTTTTAAGTTATTTTTTTGGTCAGTGACAAGATTTTCTTGGTTATATGAAATAAGTATCTGGTATTTTAAAGTGTGAAGATTTCCAGAAGTGTTGAAGACAGAGCTGAATTTATGAAGTACATAAAATAGGCATCAATATATGAAGAATCTCATAAGAAATAGCATGCAATTTTGAATGCAAGTAAACCAAGGTAACTACACATATTAGATATTTGAAAGTTAATGACATGGAGCACAATGCTTTCCGTCAACCTTGCAGTGTGGTTTTCCCAGTGTACTGCAACTACATACCCTGTAATGTGTCATTTTGTTTCTAAAGGGGTTTTACATGCTTTTAAAAGTGCCTCAGATTTTGGCAAAGTTTATTTTATGCATTATGCATAAAAGTTGTCATCAGGATTTAACAAAGCATTTTGCACAGAAAGATTAGAAATAAAATCTCTGCACACCAAAATGATTTGGATGGTTTCGCTAGATGGTGCGAACCAAAAAAAAAGAAAGAAAGAAAGAAAAGAAAAATTAGCATGTATCTTACTCCTTTCCCAAATTTAAAAAAAATGAAAAAGCCCCATAGCAAAGAGAATTACAATGTACTGGAGTGGAAGCTCACTAATTCTCCTCTTTATTGGTTGTAACATTAACAATTTGGAATCCAACTAAGCTACAATATTTAGGCAAGGCATTGTCAGGTTCAATAATATATGTGCAGTATTTCTTATTTGAGAAGAATGGGTATTAAAAAAAGGCAACCTATTCCATACATTTGGAATTTAAAATGTAGGACCCTCAGCAAAGTAAAACAGAAATTGGAGGCAGGGAGAAAAAATTGATGGGGAATAAACTGATAGAAAGGAGAAACTTTTGGATGGTAAGCTTAAAATGACCATGTTACAACGTTTTCTAATTTTTAACACTTTTTAAGCTAGACACATGCTAGTTCCTTCCACGTTTTAAAGAAAGAATGAAGTTCCATAGGAGTAGGCAGGACTCCACAGGAGTAATCATTGGCCATTGTGTCACTATGCTTCTATAAGAACAATCTTGAAGGATCCGAATTTTAAAGGCATATGGAGGAGTAACATTTTTAAACAATTAGGAATGGATTGCTTGTCTTGAAACTTGAGCCTTGAAAATGTCTCTTCTGCAGTTAACCTAAAGATCCCAGCTTGCAGTCTATCTCCCTACACCCCAGGGTAGTGTTCAGTTGTGGGGTTTCCCTTTATGCATGTCTTTATAACAATAGTTATTTCACCAATGGCACTACTGAGGCTATTTCTGGTAGCTGCTTATATCTTAGCCTTAATAATTGATTGATAGCTTCACACAATGAGTCTCTGCTTTGTATTGCTATTTTTGAAAGTGTCATTATTGGTGAATTTAGAGTGTAGCTCTTGGAAATCTAATTTTTTTTTTTTTTGGGTAACTGCACAGCAGTGCTCCTTGGAGTATCCCTGCAATTAGCAATTGGATGAGTAAACTGTACCCACAGAAACTCAGAGATCTTGCTCTTTCCCAGTCACTGGTATGTCTTAAGCGTGTTGTTTTAGGTGGCAACTAGCATTTGGTTAGTAATGTCATTGCACATTTTTTTTTTTAACTCTACGGGCTTCAGTGGCTTTTTCAGCACTAAGAAGGTTTTAAAAAATACACATATAACTTGCTCATTTATTTTTGGTTACTCACTTCCTGAAAAGTTAATTGGAACTGATTGGTTTTATTTGCTATCTTACCAAGTACCGCAAAGCTGGAGACAAATGGGAGAGCATTAGCTTTCCACTGTCTGCATCACTTTCTCAGTTCTCTTCCTCTCAGCTTGTCTTTTATCTACAACCCCCTTTTTTTAAAAAAGAGCACCAGCATCTGGATAAGAGAAGAAAATTGAATTGAAGGATTGTAATCATAATAATAATGCTTTACACTTGCATAGATCTTTAAAATTTTTTCAAGTATAATCATTTCTACTGTAATTGGATTTCCATAACAGCTCTTTAAAATAGGAAGGAAGGAAAAGAACATTTATTGAATATATTCTGAACAAAGTGCTTTACCCACATTATCTCATTTAATCCTTGCTACAGCACTGCTGAGGTGAGAATTATTTTCCCAAATTTCAGGAGAAAATATGGGCTGAGACATAGTGTAATTTGTCCAGATTTCTGCAGTCCGCAAGTGGAAGATTTAAGGTTTGAACCCTGCTCTCTGTGGCTCCCAAACTCAGTTCTGCCCTCTTTGCAGATGGGCATGGGGGCATCAGATTCTTCTCTTCGTTTTTTGGTTGTCAGAATTCCAGATGCAGATATGGTTGTAATTACTCAGCTAATGCCACTGACCAAACTTGGACAGATGTACATGTATTTGTTTTTGTTTGCTTCCTAGACCTGCATACTTTCTGTTACTTCTATCTTCCTCTGATGATCCAGAAATTGACGATGCTTACCTCAGTTCCTCAGCATGTGGAAACCCGCCTCCCACATACCCCCCCACCTGAGGGCCCTGTAACAGAGCACTATAGAGACTGTGAAAGACACAGAATCAGTGGAGAAGGAAGAGAGAACCAACCCAGAATATGCTTGCCTTTGCCTCTGTGGGTTTACGGATTGCATTATTGCAGGGTGGGTTTTATGTTCAATACGAATTTGAGTCAATGTTGCATTGCAGCATAGCATAGCTAATATTTTCTGTGAGTGCTGCTTCTAAAAATCAGATCAATACAATTAAACTTTAAGCTGGTGATTTTAATGTGAATATCTTAATACTTGGTGCCAGAGTTGATATTTTAAATCTGATATATTGGAAAGAATAAACATCTTAGGGGAGCACTAATGGGAAAAGAGTTGAAATCAGGTAAACCTGATTTGGGTAATAATCAGCTGGTCAATTAGTCCATACCATGGAGACTGGTACAGGACTATACTCTAATGTGTCTGTCTCATGTGCCTCAGAAACATCACTGGCCGTTGCATTACAGTAACACCTCCAGTATTCAAAGCACTGTCACAGGCATTATTTCATGCTTGAAGTACAAGAATAACAGATCATTTGACTTTTGGTATGTTCTTCTTTTTAGCACTCCTGAACGTGAATGGGACTGAGTTCTGGTACCAACTTTCAAAGATTCCTTACTTTGTGGTTCTGGGCAAATAAATGGTACTCCATTTTTCTGTATCTTTCCTGTGCCACATTCGACCATCTAAGTATCCCCCACTGTGCATGGAGGGCTTCATGTTTCCTCAGTCACACCCCCTGTCTTTCTTTCACTCTTTACTCCTATGCTTTAGTTCAGGACTTCACTACTTCTTTTTTTAAAAAATAAATAATTAATTAGTTTATTTTTTATTGCAAATAGTTGATTGTAAATATCTATTGGGTACAGAGTTGAATATCAATACCTGTGTGCAATATGTAATGCTCAAATCGATATAATTAGTATACTCAGCATTATACAATGTAACCATTTTTGTGGCCCTTTACCAATTCCTTCCTTACCTGCCTCCCCCTCCCCCTTTCCCATCTCTGGTGACCTCAGTTCTGTTCTCTCCTTTTGAAAGTTCAATGTATAATTGTGATTGTTTTGCCTTTTCTTTCTTTTTTTGAAAATTTTAATTTATTTATTTACTTTTTAGCTCCCTCTTATGAGTGAGGACATGCAGTATTTCTCTTTCTGTGCCTGGCTCATTTCACTTAACATGATTTTCTCTAAGTTCATTCATGTTGCTGTGAATGGCAGTATTTCACTCTTTTTTATGGCAGAGTAATATTCAATTGAGTAACACATGTCACATTTCCCTTATTCAGTCATCTGACAATCAACATTGAGGTTGGTTCCAACTTTTGGCTATTGTAAGTAGAGCTGTGATAAACATGGAGGTACAGGTACTCCATTGACAAGGTGATTTCTATTCCTTTGGGTATATACCCAGCAGTGGAATTGTTGGATTGAATGGCAGTTCTATCTGCTGTCGATAAACATGGAGGTACAGGTACTCCATTGACAAGGTGATTTCCATTCCTTTGGGTATATACCCAGCAGTGGAATTGTTGGATTGAATGGCAGTTCTATCTGCTGTTGTTTGAAGAACCTCCATATTGTTTTCCATAATGGGTGCAACAATTTACAGTCCCACCAACAGTGTATGTGGGTACCCCTTTCTCCACATCCTTGCCAACATTTATTATTTTCTGTCTTTGATAATGGTCACTCTAACTGGGGTAAGATGATATCTCAGTGAGATTTTGATTTGTATTTCCCTGATGCCAAGTGATGTTGGGCATGTTTTCATGTGTCTGTTAGCCATTTATATAACTTCCATTGAGAAATGCCTGTTCAGATCCTTTGCCTGTTTTTAAATTGGATTATTTGTTTTTTTTTTTTTTTACAGTTAAGTTGTTTGAGTTCCTTGTATATTCTGGATATTAATCCTTTGTCAGATGGGTAGTTTGCAGATACTTTCTCCCACTCTGTAGGTTGTCTTTTCACTCTGCTCATTGTTTATTTTGCTGTGCAGAAGCTTTTTAGTTTGATATAATCCCAATTGTTTATTTTTCCTTTTGTTGCCTATACTTTGGAGAACATACTCATAAAATTTTTGCCCAGTTCTACTTCCTGAAGTGTTTCCCCTATATTTTCTTTTAGCAGTTTTATAGTTTCAGGTCTTATATTTAAGTCTTTAATCCATTTTGAGTTGATTTTGGTATATGACAAGAGGTACAGGTCTAGTTCCATTCTTCTACATATCAGATGTCCACTTGTCCTAGCAACATTTATTGAAAGAACAGTCTTTCCTCCAATATGTGTTCTTGGTGTCTTTATTTAAGATAAGTTGGCTGTAAGTTTGTGGGTTAATTTCTGGGTTCGTTATTCTATTCCATTGGTCTGAGTGTCTGTTTTGATGCCAGTACTGTGCTGTTTTGGTTACTATAGCTTTGTAGTATAATTTGAAGTCAGGCAGTGTTATGCCTCTGGCTTTATTATTATTACTTTTTTCTGCTCAGGATTGTTTTGGCTGTTTGGGTTTTTTTTTGTGGTTCCATATGAATGTTAGGATTGTTTTTTCCATTTCTGTGAAGAATGTCATTGGTATTTATATGGGGATTGCCTTGAATCTGTAGATCACTTTGGATAGTATGAACATTTTCACAATATTAATTCTTCCAACCCAGGATCATGGAATGTCTTTCCATCTTTCCGTGTCCTCTTTACTTTTGTCAGTGATTTGCAGATAACATTGTAGAGATATTTCACCTCCTCGGTTAAAATTACTTGCATTTTATTTTTTTGGTGACTATTGTAAATGGACTAGCTTTCTTGATTTCTTTTTCTGCTAGTTCACTTGTGTGTTGATTTTGTATCCTGCAACTTCACTCAACCAACCAACTTTTTGTTTCTTGTTTTATTGATCTTTTAAAATCATTTTTAGATTTCTATTTCATTTAGTTCTACCCTGATCTTAACTATTTCTTTCTGTCTACTAACTTTGAGATTGGATTGCTCTTGTTTTTCTAGTTCTTTGAGGTGTGGCATTAGGTTGTTTATTTGATATCTTTCTATTCTTTTGATTTAAGTGTTTATTGCAATAAACTACCCTCTTAGTACTGTTTTTGCAGCATCCAAAATCTTGTTATGATGTGTCTTTATTTTCATTAGTTTTGAGAAATTTTTTGATTTCTTGTTTAATTCCTTCTTGGAGCCATATGTCGTTCGGGGGCATATTGTTTAATTTCCATGTGTTCCTATAGTTTCCAAAGTTTTGCTTGTTATTGATTTCTGGTTTTAATCTGTTGTGGTCTGAGAAGGTACTTGAAATGATTTTATCAAAATAGTGATGACATTCTTTACAGTAATAGAAAAAAAAACAATCCAAACATTCATATGAAACAACAGAAGACCCAGAACAGCCAAAACAATGCTGAAATGATTTCAATTTTTAAAAATTTGTTTAGGTTTGATTTGTGACCTAATATGTGGTCTATCCTGTAGAATATTCCATGTGCTGATGAGAAGAATGTATATTCTGTAGTTGTTCAATGAAATATTCTGTAGATATCTGCCAAGTCCAATTAGTCTAAAGTGAGTTTTAAATCCTGTGTTTCCCTGTTGCTTTATTGCATAGATGATCTTTCCAGTGTTGAGAGAGAGTGTTCAGGTCCCCAGCTATTATCATATTTTGGTCTCTCTCTTTCCTTGGATTTAATAGTGTTTGCTTCATATATCTGGGTGCTCTGGTGTTGGGTACATATACTTATGATTGCTATATTTTCTTTCTGGATAGATTTCTTTATCATTATATAGTGGCCTTCTTTGTCTCTTTTTATAGTTTATGGCTAAAATCTATTTTATCTGATATAAGAGTAGCTTCTCCTGATCATTTTTGATTTCTATTTGAATGGTATATCATTTTCTATCCCTTCAATCTTAGTCTATGTCTGTCTTTACAGGTGAGGTGAGTCTCAATGAACCAGTCTGTGTATTTTGAGAGGGGAATTTAATCCATTTACATTTAGGGTTGTTACTGAAAGGTATTTTCTTACTTCTGGCATTTTATCAATTTTCATTTTGATGTTTTAAATATATTTTGTTTCTTTCTTTTCATTTTATTGTTTTTCTATAGTATTTGTTGGTTTTTGGAGGTAATAAGATACAGTTTCTTTCTCTTTCCTGCTTGCATTTTTTTCCTACCAGTGGATTTTGTTCTTTCTTGTGTATTCATCATAGTGATTATCATTTTTTGCATTCCAGATGCAGGACTCCCTTGAGGATTTCTTGTAGGGCTTCTTGTTTGATGGTGAACTCTCATAATTTTTGTCTGGGAAATACACAATTTGTCCTTCATTTCTGAAGCATAGCCTTGCTGGGTATATTATTAGTGAATTGCAGTTTTTTCCTTTAGTATTTTGAATATATCATCCCATCCTTTTTTGGCCTGTATAGTTTCTCTTGAGAAGTCTGCTGTTAGCCTGATGGGGACTGCCTTATAGGTGACTTGACACTTTCCTCTTGCTGTTTTTAGGATTCTCTCTTTGTCTTTGAGTTTTGCCAGTTTGACTATAATGTGCCTTTGAGAAGACCTTTTGGATGAATCTGTTTGGGGATTTTTGACTCTCCTAAATCTGAAGGTGCATGTCTCTCCCTATACCTGGGAAGTTTTCTGCTATTATTTCATTGAATATGTTATTTATGCCTTTTCCTTTCTCTGCCCCCTCAGAAATACCCATGATTTGGATGTTTGCATACTTAAGGTTGTCTGCTATCTCCTTAGATTTTTTTCATTTTTTAAATCTTTTCTCTTTTTCTTTTCTTTTTTTTTTTGTTCAGCTGAGTTATTTTGAAGAGACCATCTTCAAGATCAGAAAGTCTTTCTTCTGCTTGCTCTAGCCTGCTGCCTATAAGAACCTCAGTTGTGGTTCTTATTTCATTGAATCACTCCTTCTATTCCATGAGTTCTACTGCATTCTTTTTCAAAGGATTAATCTCTTCGTAGATTTCCTCCTTCATATGCTGGACAGTTTTTCTCAGTTTATTATGTTCTCTAAGTGCATCTTCTTGTATCCCATTGAGTTTCCTTAAGATTTTTAATTGGAAATCCTTTTCAGTCATTTCAAGGGTTTCCATCTCTATGAGGTCTAGCACTTGAGAGTTACTGTATTCCTTTGGTGGACTCATATATATATACTTTTTCTTTGTGTTTCTAGTATCTCTATGTTGATGACTAGTCATCTGGTAGAGTTGTTAGTTCTTCTATTACTTATCTTGTCTGGACTATACTGGAGACCCTCCTTGTGTCAATACAGTCAGGTGGTCAGTCAATAGACCACCTGCACAGTAGCAGTGGATGCTGCAGCTGCTGCTGTAGCAGCAAGCTGTTCTTGTGGCAGCAGTGGTTGTGGAGGTAGTGTTGGTCAGCTACCATATGGTAATTGTGGCTCCAGTGGTTACAGACTGCTTGCAGGACAATGGTAGCTGCCTGGCAGTGCTGGTGGTGGTGGTGACTACAGCAGTGGTAGTTGCAGCAGCCACCCACTTGACTGTGGTGGCCACAGTGATGGCCCGCACAGCAACAGTGTTTGCAATGGCAGCGGTGTTTACTTCACCTTCACCACTGCTTGCTTGGACCAGGCTAATTGCCCCCTGACTGGTGCTTCTCACCCAATCTTTCATGTGAATGACACACATTTACCTTTCTGAAGATTAGATAGAAATTGCTTTCTTCCAAAAAATCAGCAATGCATTCTAGTTGCCTAGGGAATGAAGAAGAGATTTCTTGGTATGCATTCAAAGACTCCATGATCAGTGACACCATTGGAGAGTAGTATAGGGAAGTATTATTAAGGGTGCAGCATCAAGTGGCTGAAGAGCCCTATGACTTAATAAATGTGTGATATTAAGCATGTTACTTAACCTTTCTAAGCCTCAGATTTCTCACTGCGGTGGAAATAAAATGAGATGGTGTATGTAAAGCACAAAGCATAGTGCCTGGCTTTCTCAGTTAATGTTATTTACCTTTACTGTAGTTGAATCTATCTACTTACCATCCAACATATGAGAGTATGTCAAAAAGTTCATGAAAACCATGTATTATCTTTCAGTTCTATTTTCCATGAACATTTTGAAGTACTGTCATATTATGTATATTAAATATGTGCTAGGTATTGTGCCAAATCCTTTAGATGTTTCATCTCACTTAAAACTCAAAATGGTAAGGTAAGAGATTGTATTATGCCCATTATATACATAAAGAAACTTGGATTCAAAGAGATCAAGCAACTTGTCTAAAGCCATTTGGTGCCAGAATCAGAATCAGAAGCTGATCTCCCTGATTCCAGATCCTAGTCCCTAAACTAGATCACACTTCATTCATGCTTTTCTGCCTTTGCTCCTTCAAAGCGCAGAATGCCCTTGCCCCATTCCACGTTTACAAACATTTTTCATATGCTTCAAGGTCCAGGTCAAATGAAATCTTGGAAAGAGCAGAGGCAGCACTAGATATAGAGAAATGAAAATGATAATAAACTAAACATGGTTATCAGAGAGTGGACGGAAAGTGTCAAAGCATTAATTGGTTATATTTAGCTTAACGGCATTTTAAATTAAAATCTTATATGTATCTGTGTTTTTTGAAAATGGTAAAATTTTGAGGATCCAAGTTTGTAATCTATTTCTCTGTATATCCTGATGCTTGTATGAACCTGTGCAGGAATACCCTTTCCCAGAGACATGCAACTCAGTAGTGTAGAAAGTTAGAAGTAGGTGGATGCTGAGAGGGGGGTTGTTTCCTTGAGTGAAACTAAGGTTTACATTACAGGGGATCCTAGGTGGCAGTGGGAGAGGGTCTGCCTGGAGGGACCAGAGCTGGGAGACCGAGTATGGTGGAGGGAGGTGGGGATTGGGGGAGACATGGCAGGCAGAGCAGACATGACTGGGTGTCAGAGGAACCTACAACATCAGAAGGTAAGTACCAGGGGTCAGGTGGACAATCAATTAAGTGCAACTACAATCATTTTGGATGGTCCATAAAGTTTTAGATGTTTGGAAAGTATTCTTATGTGAGAAATTTGGATTCTGCTAGTAGCAGAAACAACACTACACCTAGTTTCTAATCTCAACTAGGGTACCATTGGCTTGTCCTTAAATATTTCTAAGTCCAACTTCCCATATCTGTACCATGTCAATATTAAAACACTGGCCTGTCTCACAGGATTGTTGTGAAACTCAAGTAGAAAGAAATTTGTAAGGGAGCTGAAGTTTAAAAAGCAGTGTTGTGGTTTGCCAAAGTGTTTCACTGGTGCAAGGAATTTCTGTTTCTATTAATGAAGAATAGGGCAATACCCAGCCTTTGAGTAGTTTTTTGTTATGTCGTAAAGATATGGTACCCATCCACTCAAGAAGGTAACCGGTAACAAAAAACACTATCTGCCAAATGAATATGGATGAGACCATGGGGCTATTATAGGAATTTAGAGAATAGAGCAAGATTGTTACCGTAGACCAAGTATGTTGAATGCCAACAAATCTTCAAAATGGAAGGTGAGACTGGAACTAGACCGAAGAATGCATTTCAACTAGAAATTAGAAAGGAGTAGTGATGTGCCCCAAGATGCAAGGAGTGTTGGCAGGACAGATGTAGACCAAGCTGTTTAAAGTGAAGGGTGAGTATGAGAGCTGTGGGAATGGGAGGAGACTGGGAGGGCCCTGGGGATTAGGTGCTCATGTCTGTGGTAAAGCACTGGAGTACTAGGGGCACATTTTTGCTTCCAGGAGCACAGCCTAGAGGCTTCAGCATGGGTCCCCAAGGAAATTTAACTTATTCTCTTCTCCTTTGTTACCTTCTGTTGGAAATTTTGTTAGCAGAAAAATTAGAACTATATATTTTCTAAAGCTAAAAGCTTAAGTTCTATCAATGTAGCGTTTGGTGTAAAGAAAAAGATGACATGAATATTTGATATAGGGCCAAAAAGAGGTCTTACAGATTAAATATTATGGAGGGCTTAAGTCTTCTGAAAACTAATTTTTGAAGGACATTAAATTGTGGTGAGAATTCTCATTGCTCTTATTCTTCAGTCTTGAGCTGCAATTTGGAAAAGCACTGGGCAGTGCAATTATACAAATAATCATCATTGGCTCAAGCTGTTTAATGGTAAAAAGATGACTTGATTCTCTGAAGAAGTGAACAGGCAACATTTTTTCATGCTGTTAATTATAATTTAAGACAGACTCAATTTTGTATTAGTCACAGATGTTTCATTTCTCAGTTCATATATAATGTGGTACATGGAATATCTCCAAAGAGATTTTAGAAGTGTTTGCAGCCTTGTCCATCTCTTTACCACTTGGTGTGGTCTTTTCCAAAAATCATGACATTTGGAAAGAAACTTAGAGAAGTTTTGAAGACATTTTGAAGACATTTTGCTTTCAATGATCTCTAAAAATATTCCTATTGAAAATGAAAATTGGGAACATGCTCTGAGAAAGAAAATCAAAATATATATTGTGTCTGTAGAAAGCCTGGCTTTGGGAGTGGCTGGGCTGTGTTCCAGTTGTCAGAAAGGGCACAAATGCATGATTTCTGAATTGACATTAGCTATGGAAACCTTTAAGAAGTGTTTATTGCTATTAAGCAAAAATGTATTTCAGGTAATTAGACCAAGAAGCTAGTTCCCAAATTAATCCACTGTGGATTTTCCTAATCGGGGAGAACTTATCAGTAAGACAAATCACTCGTGAAATTGTGATAGTTTTGGGAATGTTCCAAGACATGGCAGGTTTGGAATGCAAACCCTTGAGGCTGGGAAACTTGGGTTGTGTCTGAAGATTGTTAAGAATTAAAACTTTATGTCAAATCAGCCACAAAGACAATTTGAAACAAGTAACACCTATATTTTCTTCTATACTAGAATGATGCCATTGGAAAGTAAAATAGAATCACCATCAACACCTTACAGGGAATTTTTCTTGGGATACATTGATAAAAGTTGGAGTTGCACCTTGTATGTCAAATCTTTCCTCAAAAGAAAATGCTGTATTGAAAGAGTATCCAAAACATAGTCAAATGGTTTTATTTTAAGATAAGCATACATGAAAACATTTTTTTTGTAAGAAAATTAAAATCGTGATACTATACAAATATATGATAAATTCATATGGGCATGCACGAAAAGTTCTTTAAATATTGTTCTTTTTTCATCTCTATTGTATGCATTAACTTTTCCCCTAAAGAAAGGCATAAAGATTTGTATATTTAAAATTTCTGTATTTTGTAATTCACATCATTCTCTAAAATCCGTCTGAAATATCTGGAGTCAATGAAATTCAGGTACTTTATCTTTAGGATAAAGTTCTTGCACAGTTTCTTTATCCTCTATTTGGTATTTCTTTCCAAAGCTTGAAATGGGGTGGTGGGATCCTTTTGAATAAATTCTTCAATAATAAATTTTCTTGTATAAAGTTGTGAAGCATAGTTGGAACTTTTGACATTATCTGATAGTATTGGAGAAAGAGGTGGAGACAGGGAAAAAAGGGAGGAACAGGATAAAATACATTTTTTTTTGAAAATTAAAAAGATTGTAGACATGATTAAGTGGGGGGCTGGAGAAGTGTTGCAATCGTCTGTTTATCAGATGTGTACTTCTGGTCCAGAAGTAATGTTTTCTTTCCATTTGAGAACTGCATGTTTATATTTTTTATTGTATCATTTCCTCAGTGAACATCTGGCATTGTTCATGGCAAAAGCACTGGGCTGGACGTTGGAAGGTTCACATTTCTTCCTTAGTGTTGCTTTTACTTTGTTTCAGGAGCAAAAACAACTTTATATTTCTGGTCTTGGTTCCTCAGATTATAAAATAAAGACAGTAATACTGACTTTTTCATCAGATAAGTAAGCCTGTACCAGGGAATTTTTCAGAGGAGAAGAAATTTAACTTTAAGGTAAGACTGTCAATGGAACCAGTGAGGAAAGGAGATTTTGAGATTCTTGCATGGAGGCCTCATTACCAAGTGGATAAGGATGACAGAACAATCACATTCTTCATCTTGCGTTCAAAAGAAATGCACCTCCAACTCGTTGTAGCTCCTGGCTGAGAAGTCATCAGAAACACCTACCTTTCCAGGCTAGCAACGCAAGTTTAAAGGCAAGTGCAGTTCAAGGTCCAAGAAATTTGCCCACTATCAAATTCAAGTCTTTAATGCAGTCTGGCAGAGTGCTGAACTTGTGTGGTATCCTGCACTCTGTGGATAACCATTGCAGGTTTGGCAATTTGGTCCTGGGATATTCCATTTCTGAAATTATGAAGTGGCAAATATTCTGAGCACTGATTGGAATCCCTTTGTTTAAGGAACCCCAGTACAGGGGAGGGTGTAGTCAACTTTCTCTAAGACAGGGTGTTGTATACACTCTTCAGTCTCAGAAAGGCTGCCAGAGAAGTTTTCTGGGACTCCTTCACAGCCATTCTCATTTCTGGCCAGATTCAGGGCACAGGTTCTCAGCTGAAGTACAGTTGGTTTAGAGGTATAGCTGCTCTCACTCTTCAGCTTTGAACAGTTTTGCATTAAGTTTCTCTCCATTCCTTCAAACTGTTTTCCTGGCTTTGCATGTATATCTATTTGCATGGATATCTTTGCATGTGTATCTATTTTATTAAGGAGAAAAAAAGCGGAGGCAGAATTAAATGATTTTCAGAAGCAATATTTGCTTGCTTAATATGTAAAATGACATTTAAAGAACATTCCACATTAATATTTTTTCCTCGGAAGTTTCATAATATGTTCTATGCAGCTGCACTAGAGAATTTTGTAACGATTGATTTCAAGACTATTTTGGGCATTGTGAACTCTATTGTCTGGCATTCTGTTAACCTCAAATATCTATCAAATAGTACTTCAATGTGTCCGTTATCCATTAAAACAAAAATGTTGTGTAACAAACAGCCTCAAAACCTAGGTGGCATACAACAATATTTGTTTTTACTCAAGGATCTGTGAGTTGACTGGTGGTTCTGCTGATCTGTACACAGATTGGCAAGGCTATCTTTGGCCAGCAGCAGGTCATCTGGACAGCTACCTCCTCTAACATGTCAGAGGCATTGGCTGGGAAAATTGAGTTGACTTGGCTTTGCTCCACCTGTCTCTTTCCCCAGTAGGCTAACCTGGGACTATTCACATGGTGAAGTCAGAAGAGCAAGAGAGGAAGTGAAAATGTGCAAGTACTTTTTCAAATCTCTGCTATTGTCAAGCTCATTCCTGTCAACTGGTCAAGGCAAGCCACATGGTTGAACCCAGAGTCAGAGTAGGAGAAGACTATACAATTATAGAACAAAGGTATTGATACAGGAAAGTTACTAATTAACAAAATTAACTGGCCACATCTGTCTATGGTGTAATGATACCTTTATAAAGATAACCTTGAGATTCATTATGATCTTAAAAATATTTTCGATAAAAAACTATATTATTTATTTTATTTTAATTTTTTGGTGTCTGGCCAGTACAAGGATTCGAACCCTTGACCTTGGTGTTATCAATATTGTTAATTTTGATGCAAAAAACTTTTTATCATATCCTTAGTCTTTATAAATTGTTAACCCATTAGTAGACATTATATATTAATATTATGTTAAACATTTGGTTAACCACATACCATATTTCATAAGCAAATCATATAATAAGAATTTCTTTTATACTTAGTATTGGTGGGCTTGGGGTTTGAGTACATGAAATTATAAAATTTTTTGTACTTTTATCTTAGTAGCTTGAGAAAAAATTACTTTTTAAACAAAAGAATTGCATTTGTGAGTACATTGGTGTATGACTCATGAATGGAATCTTAATTAGATGGTTACTCCAGGCACTAAGGTGAATAGTGTGAAGGAATGAGGCATTAAAAAGGGGGCAAAGGAGAGTATAGTGAGAGGGCAGTCAAATTGAGAGATGAAAATTCATGGTCAAGCAAGATGGGCATTGCTTCTACTCATGAAGTTTTGTGGCATACCCCACGTCTCTGGTCTGCATTTGTCTGGAGTCTTATAAACACAGTCCAGTTGCCTTTGTAGCCTATGGGCAGTAATAAGCTGTTGATGAGAGTGGCTGCCATGTGAATAACTACTTCTTAGAAGATCTCTTCAGGCTGTGATAACTGGAAGCAGCACAGAAGGAGAAATTGATGTTCCATATTCAGCTTTTGAATAGTAAAGCTTGAAGAGCTTTTAGATACTGAACAGCTTGAGGAAAGGCAGGATAATGGAACATAATTGTACTGATTATGCAATTGAGGTATGTTAAGGAACAATCTGCTAATTCTGCTAAACTGCGGCATTTTGTAAATCCTGTTAATATTTTCAGTAGAGGAACAAGAAATTAATTTATTGAGTCTAATTCAAAAAGACGATCTCTCGTATTGGCTCTAGCACCTTGGTGTTGAGTGGGTCAAGGCAATTCTCAAACATTATCTCACTAACCCTTCCATCATCTCTGCTATGTATGTGGGTGTCAAACATTTGTGAATAGGAAATCTTAACAAGTAATAAGTGATTTGCCCAAGGTTATGCCTAAGTGAAGTACTAATTTCTCTTTTATGCTAATCCCATCTCAGATTTTTTTCTTTCTAGGCCATGTTATAACATGAGGCCATAGAGCCTGCTGAGATAGAAAATTCAAAACTAATAGAAGAAAAAAAAAATCTAAGCTCTAAATCATTTCATCTGAGTAACTTTTCCAGATTAAATCCTGACTTCTGGTAAACAGCAGATATGGGGATGAAAAAATTATTTTTGCTAAAATATAATATTGATTTTATTTCCCTTTTTGAGAGAAAGCTATTAGAAGACTGTCTCTTTTTTACATTTTATTGTTTTTCTGTAGTTCTTATTATCTAGGAACTTTCTGTTTACAAATTGATGATAGGAAAGGAATTTCTTCCTTTAATTTGCTGAGTTACTTTACCAGTTATTGTCACTAAATCTTTGTATTCGAGTTCTCCCCTGTGATATTCAGTGCTGTTCATCAAGTATATCCAGTTCTCTTTCTGAGCATATAGTAAGGTTTCATTTCCAACCCCTCTGGAGTTAGGTGTCACATGGCTTGCCTTGGCTCATGTGATGCATGTTACTCCTAAATGGATGCTTTACAAAGAGCCAGTGTATAATTCAGCATGCTCTCTCTTTAAGCCTGACATGGTGGCAAGCAACATTTGAGATAATGGTTGTGCCACTTGCTTGGCACCTTGAACGTCAGCCGTAAATAGAACATCCCTGAAAAGCTGTAAAAAGCAGCTTTTCAGAAAAATGTCCCCTTTCTCTTTTTTTAAGCTACTGAGATTTGCGGGTATTTGTTACTTCAGCATAATCTAGCCTACCCTGACTGATATAAGAATTGGTACCTAGAATTTTGGGTGGTGCTCTAATAAAGTATGGGAACTGGCTAGCATGTGTTGGCTGCTATTGGATGTGTTTTGGCGAGGCATTGTAGGAAAGACTATGTTATTCTATATTTTTCTGAAAGATGCGTATATTTGCAAGCCTAAATAAAAAGAAGTAGGAGTCCAAAATCTCAGTGACTTGTGTGATTGCTTCTCAATTCAAACAGTAAAACATAAAAATGAGAAATTGGTATAATTGTTGTAAGGGACACCTATTGTTAAAACCTCTGGATGAATTAAGTTGACATCTAGTGAATACTTATAATTAGATAAAAAGGCTAAGAAGAAGAGATTGAAGTTGTGGATCTTCCCAAGAAGCCTGATATTCCCAAGGTACCAGCAATGAAGATAAGAAGTGGGGGAAGCAGAGGCAATAAACAAATAGAATATAGCAAAGCTAAGCGTTCTGTCTAGGAAGGAGCTATAGGTATAGTTATTTGGTGCATGGAAATTACTGAATAAAGTAATTAAGAGGCCTATTAAGTTTTTAAACATCTTGCACTGCCAAAGAAATCATAAGCCCACAAAAGTTCAAGACTTGAAATGACCCTTGCAGTTATAACTATCTGTAGTCAAGAAATAAGTTGAAAAAGCTACTCAGCCCTCAAGGAGGACATATTCATATGTGGGCAAAAAGTATAAAGAAAAGGGAACAATCTTCTAGAAGCCCAAGCCAAGTACCACAGAGAGCAATGGACGAGAAAGTAATGAAGACATAATCAAGGAATATTCCTCACCTCCAGGATGGAGACCCTCGAAATATCTGGCCAGGATTTTAGCCTTGTCCTGGGCCAGTACTTCCCGTGTGCTCTCTTCTTTCTCCTTTCTGGATGGAATGATGATGAATGATAAAGAAATCACTATGTATCATCCTGAGATCCTGGGCTTTGATCTCGATGCTGTAGTCATGAAGTTTTTGAGTTGCTGAGTGGGGTAAACATGTTTTACATACAAGAATGAACCGAATATTTGGTCATTGAAGGGCAGATTGTGGTAGTCAGCAGTTCTATTTACCAAATCTTCCTGGTCCTCTTTTTGGACACATAGCACATTTGTATTTTCTTTCTCTCTTTGGCCAAAGATATGTAACCAGAAATTACTTCCTGGAGAAAGCTTAAGAGCCATGGAGTGGTTAACTATGTTCTCCCTTTAGTTTTGGTATGGTTACAGCACCTTTCAAGATGCCCTCCATCAGCTTAAATCCTTGAATACTATGATCAACTCAATCTTGCAGTGCTGATCTACAATCGATGATAGTGTGTTTGAAAAATAAACCATTGTTGTTTCAAATCGCCATTATTTGGGGATTGTTATTACAACATAGCCTGACAGATATATCCCCCAGTTGGAAAATAGGGCTATTAATGGATAAAGTGCATTAATTTTAAATATTCTATTCTACTATTGAATATTGGTATATGTTTTTTCACAAAATAAAACAACAGTCAAGAAATACTTAAGTTCTTCAAAAGCAATTTTATTCTCCATAAGAAAAGTATCTCATTACCTGTGATAAAGTACCATCTTAGTTGAATACTAGTAATTCTCAGTAAACCTGTATAGCTCAGAATTTGATCAGCGGTTACACACAGACAGAATTTAGACACATTAGTATTTGTAAATATACAAATCAGTGTAGAGAGATAATAAAATTTCATTATATCTTATCCTGAAGCTGATTTCCTATTGGGACCAGGAAGAATTCTATTCTAAGCAATTCACTAGAAACATAAAATGTGTATAGAGGGATGGATGTGTGTTGAGTTCTACTGAATCACTGGACATAGGGTATTCTTGGAGGCAGCCAGGACACTAGATTTGAAAGAATCATGTTTTCATGTGATATGTGGTTATAAATTTCTCTGACATGCTCATGAGCCCAGATTTCACCCTATCCCTCAGAGGTTGTTAATAGCATGCAAGGCTCAGTGCTTGTACTTAATATAACGGTATTATATTCTGTACTTAAACTTACAAAGTAAATTTTGTAATGTCTCTTATTTACTTTATGGTATCCTGCAATGCCTAGGGAACAGTAACTTAGACAGAATCAGCCAACCACAATAATGAGCGAGGCATGTTTTATTATTGCTCTAATGGTAAACTTTTGATATTCAATTACTCAACAGTTGCCTGGTGTTTGGGTTTGAGACTGCTTTGAGCAATTGATTTCTACTTCCCTTATGCCCGCTCTACATGATATAATCAGTAATCATTTGGTAAATGCTAAATTCCAGTATAATAAAATTGGTTTTGGCCACTTCCTTGACCCCTCATTGACCAACACCAAATTTACATGAAGAAAATGTATAGTGCAGCACTGATTGTCAAATTTGACTGCAAACTGGTATCACCTGTGGGATTTTAAGAACTGCTAACTGAGTCATACCCCCAGAAATTCTGATTTAATTGGTGTGGAGATTTTTGAAAATTCCCCAGATAATCCTAACATGTAACAAAAAATTAAGAATAACAAGAGTAGTGGGTAAAAGCACAGGCTCTGAAGTCATAAAATTTGGGTTTACATTCCTGCTTCCTTCTTACTAGCTGTACAACCTTAAGCAGGTTTCTTAATTCTCTAAGCCTTAATTTCCTTATCTTTAAAGTTAGAATAAAATGTTTTAAATGTAAGTTTTAAATGGGTTAATACATGCAATGAGGGAAACTGGTACATAGAAAGCATTCAATAAATATTTTAACACTAGATTAATTATTAATTCAAGGTTGGGAGGTCTTGAAAGTAGGATAGGAATTGACCTGCAGAACAAGGGCTAGTTACTTCATAGAAAGGTAGTAGCATATGGAAACAGGTTGAGTTGAGCAAAGACATGATGCACTCTGGGAATGACATGAAATTCACTGAGGCTGGAACATGGTAGGGTTAAGATAGACTAAAAAGAGATGAGGCTGGAGACATAGCTTGAAGTGAGATTTTGAGAGTATTCTACATTTTAGGGTTGGGTTTCTACCTTTAAATTAATGGTGGTTCTTAACGTTAGTATTTGGACACACAGATGTTTACAATTGATGGCAAGTTATCTCACAGGTAAAGTAAAAGCTAGATATACATTTATCTGTGCTGTACCATTACCCCTCCTCACTGCCATTCTGACATTTTTCACTGAACATGAGAGAATAAGGTAGGATGCAGCAGGTGCACTGGCAATTACTCATAACCTGCCACCCAGCTTGTTGTAGGCCCAGCCACACACAGATGGAGCATTATTACTTGTGGGGATTGAGAATCTTTTTTTATGTTGTGAGATGCGATTTTACAATTATAGTTGTTATTTTTATTTATGGATGAACTTCTGCTTCAAGCCACAAGGGAGCAGCTGGTACTGGACTGCCCCTTCTTCCATAAATTAGTAAACAATTAGAAAAGTGGACACATGTATGAAACAACTATTTTTTTAGACATTAGACAACAAGTAGCACATGAGATACGTGGAAGGTGGAAAACCAACAAGGCAAGCACTATGATCACCTTGCTTTCTCTACAGAAGCATTTAGCAAGCCCCAGGAGTGGGAATGAAAACTGAGCAGAACCCAATAGGCTTGCTGAGCTGAAGAGACAGAGATTAAAGTTTGGGGAAGTTGAGGCTGCCAGAATTTGTAGAATGAGTACTAAAGAGGAGGGAGCTATACAGAGAAAGAGCTTAAAAAGTAAGTCTGCTTGGAGTCCCCTTGAGTTTTTGACAGAATAGTGAGTTGCATATGTGTAGGGTAAGACTGACGATGCTTGACAAAGAATAACTACTGGGGAAGAATAACTACTAGGAAACTATAAACTGAGCAACTACCAGAAATCACACAGGGCAGGGAGGAAAATGATATCTAACCTGCCAATGTAGAAAGACTTCAGGGAATACTAGGGTACTTGATAAAAATCCCTGAAAGACCAAGCCCTAGGAATAAGACTGAATTAACCCTTTAGTGAAGACTAATCTAGATATTCCCTAACAACAACAACAACATGGACATACTTCCAAAGAATCAAGCTGATCTGCAAGTAAATTAGCTACCTAACAGATCAAAGACTAACATTTTCAAAGGAAAACAACAAAATCCAGACACTGAACACCATAATATTCACAATATCAGCTTCCAACAAAAATTATATGACTTGAAGAAGCAGGAAAATATGAACCGTACCATAGAAATAGATCCAAAAAATGAGAATGATGATGCAATTAGCAGATAAAGAAATCAAAATACTTATTATAAATACATCAAGAATTTAAAGGAAACATGAACACAATAAACAGAGAAATGGAAATTATTGAAAAAGAACAACTGAATCTTCTAAAGATTAAAAAAGATATAATATCCAAAATGGAAAATTCATTTGATGGATTTCAGAGCAGATAACTTAGGAAAAAAAAAATCAATAACTTTGGATATGGGTAGTACAAACTATTTAAACTGGAGCACAGAAGGAAGAAAATCCTGGAAAAACATTAATAGAGGCTTACAGACCTGTGCACAATGCCAAGTAATTTTGCATATATTTAATTGGAGTCCCAGAAAAGATGGAGAGTGGGATAGAAATAATATTTAAGAAAATAATGGGGGCCGGCCCGGTGGCGCACTGGATAGTGCGCCGCTTGGGAAGCGCGGCGGCGCTCCCGTCCGAGGGTTCGGATCCC
>NW_007726440.1:210581-290270 GCF_000696425.1 Galeopterus variegatus
GCAACACCGAGGGTTGCGATCCCGTTGCCGGTCCCCGGTCCGGTACGGGGGCAACACTGAGGGTTGCGATCCGTTGCCGGACACGGAAAAAGACAAAAAAAAAAAAAAAGAAAATAATGGCTGAATTTTTTCCAGATTTGATTTAAAAAATCAACACAGGAATTCAGGATGCTCAACAAAATTTAAGCAAAATAAACACAAAGAAAATTCTACCAAGGCACATCATAATAAAATTGCTGAAAATCAGGGGTAAAGAGAAAATCTATGAACAACCAGATTAAAACAAACCAAAAACATGTTGCACACAGCAAACAAAGATATGAGTGACCAGAAATAATGCAAAACAGAAGACAACAGAACATCTTCAAAGTGCTGAGAGAAGAAAACAACATTTAAAAATAAAAGAATAGACAAAAAGAAAATAATCAATTGATAACATAGAATATTTTTATCAAGCACAAACATCTTTCAAATATAAAGACTAAATAAAGACATTTTGAGAAAATCAGACACTGAAATAATTCATTGCTAGTTTGATAAAAAATGTTAGAGGAAGTTTTTCAGACTGAAGGAAAATGGTATTAGATGGAAACTCAATTTACATAAAAAAATGAAGAGTATTGGAATAGTAAATATATAGGTTAATACAGTGTAAAACATTTTTTCACTAAAACTTTTCATTTAAAAATCAATATATTGGGTAATCTAAAACAAACATAGAAGTAAAATGCATGACAATAAGAATGGGACAAAATGCAGTTGGATGGTTCTTAAATTATTCATGAAATACTATAATATTATTTGAAGGTAGATTGTGATAAGTTAATGATATTTTAACTTCTAGAGCAACAATGGAAAAAATAAAACAAATGGTACGGCTAATAAACTGAAAGAGGAGATAAAATAAGATACTAAAATGAAGTCACTTTTTCTAAAAGAAAGAATAAAAAAGATAAAAAGAAAGGAAAGAAAGACAGGATAGACAGCAAACAGCATGATAGTAGACTTAAACCCAACCTTATAAAGCATTACAATATGTAAGTAGACTAAACATATCTACTAAAAGGCAAAGATTGAATAAAGATCTAAGAAATGGCTAAATATCATTTATAAGAAATACACAGGAAACTTACAGGTAAAAGAATGAAAAAGTTATACCATACAAGTAGCATAAGAAATTTAGATGGGCTTTGTTTACATCAGATAATGTAAACTTCAGGACAAGAGATATTAGTAGAGCTTTAGAGGGATATTAAAAAGATCAGTTTATTAGAGAAATAACCATCTTATTTAATATATTTAATATATTAATCTTATATATTTAATATATTAATCTTATATATTTAATATATTTAAGTGACAGTACATAACTGTCACTTATGTACTTAGTGACAGTTTCAAAATACTTGGAACAAACCTGATAGGACTGAAAAGAGAAAAGATAAAAAATAATTGGTGATCTCAATGTTCTTCCTTCAGGAATTAATAGAACAAGTAGACAGAAAATCATTAACATAGAAGGGGTACCTCACTCCCATGTTCATTGCAGCTCTATTTACAACAGCCAAAATACGGAACCAGCCTAAGTATACATTGTTGGACAACTTGATAAGGAAAATGTGGTATACACACACAGTGGAATATTACTCAGCCATAAAAAAATTGAAATTCTGCCATTTGCAGCAACATGAATGAACTTAGAGAAAATTAGGTTAAGTGGAATAAGCCAGGCACAGAAAGAGAAATACTGTATGTCCTCATTCATAAATGGGAGCTAAAAAGAAAGAAAGAGAGAGAAAAGAAAGGATTTAAGAAAAAAGAAAGAAGCACAGTAATATGTTGAACTTTCACAAGGAGAGAACAGATCTATGGTCACTAGAGATGGGAAAGGGGGATGAGGAGAGGGTTGGGAGAAACTGGATAATTGACACAAAGAATAATTACAATTTGTAATGATGAACATGCTAATAATACTGATTTGATCATCACATACTGTACAAAAATACTGATAGTCAACTCTGTACTCCATAAATATGTATAATCGATTATGTTTCAAGTGTAAAAATAAATAAACACAAATAAAAAATAAAAATCCCATCAGATTGTCCCCCATAAATATGTACAATTACAATGTCAATTAAATAAGTTAATTAATTTTAAAAAATCTTGAAAAACAGTATCAACCAACCTAACTTCATTGACGTTTGCAGAATACTGCACCCAACAACCGTATCATACAAATCCTTTTCAAGTGCTATTATAGGCTAGATCTTGGGCTATAAAACAAGTCTTCACATATTTAAAATGATTGAAATTATATAGAGTGTGTTTGCTTACCATAATGGAATTAAATTAGATATTAATAAGAAAAAAATGCCCGGAAAATCTCCAAATATTTGGAAATTAAATAACACATTTCTAAATCACCTTTGAATCAAGTAAGCAATTAGAAGGGAAACATCTTAAACTACATGATTACAAAAAAATGCTACACATCAAATTTTCAGTTAAAGTAGTATTTAGAAGGAAATTTATAGTAGCTAAAACAGTGATTCAAGGGACATTTATAGATTTAGGTGTGCATATTAGAAAAAAAAGCAAGGTTTAAAATCAGTGATCTAAAATTTTATCTTAAGGAGCTAGAAATATAAAAGGAAATTAAATCCAAATTAGGTAGAAGAAAAGAAATAATAAAATAACTTGAAATAAAATACAGACCTAAACATAAAAGCTAAAATTGTAAAACTTGAAAGCATAGGGGAAAATCTTCACCATTTTGAGGTAGGCAAGGAATTCCAAGGGCATGAACTTAAAATTTGATGTGTTGGATTTTATCAAAATTAAAAAATCTGTTCTTCAAGAGACACCATTAAGAAGATGAAAAGGAAAGGCACTGAGAGAATATGTTTGCAAGTCCTGTTACAGGACTTGTATACAGAATGCATTTAAAAAATTCTTAAAAATCAATATTCAGAAGTGAAATAATCCAGTTGAAAATGAAGAAATCCTCAAATGAGAATCTGAGGCTACTTCAAACAAAAGAAGATACACAAAACACATGAAATAATGCTCAACTTCCTTAGTTATCAGAGAAATCAAAATTAAAATCATACGGGGTACCACTATATACATACTTGAATGTGGAACAATCGTAATTGTCATATATTCCTGAATGGAAATGTGAAATGGAACACCTACTTTGGAATACAGTTTGCCAATTTCTTATAAACATGTGCACTTAGCATAGCAATTCAACACTTGGGTATTTATGCAGTAGAAATGGAAACATATGTCTACAGAAAGACTTGTACACAAATGGTTACAGTAGCTTTTTATCATTATTATTATTAACTAGAAACATGAAAATGTTCATTAGCAGGTGAATGGCTAAGCCAACAAAAATACTACTCAGAAATAAAAAGGTACAAATTACTGACACATGCAACAATATGGATGAAGTTCAAAAACATTATGCTGAGCATAATAATTCATACTCATACACATATACCACATGAATACAAATACACTGCACTATTCTATTTATATGAGATTCTAGAGTGATCAAATCTAATCTGTAGAGACAAAAGCAGATCAGCGGTTGCCTGGGGTGGTAGGTTGGGAGAATCGACCGGGAAGGGGTACGAGGAAACTTTCTGGGGTGATGAAAGTGTTCTAGGCCTTGATTGGGTTGGTGATACATGAGTGTATATCTTTGTCAAAATGCATCAAACTATGACACTTAAAAAATGTGTATATTTTAGGGGGCCGGCCCGGTGGCGCACTGCTACAGTGCGCCACTTGGGAGCGCGGCGGTGCTGTCGCCGAGGGTTCGGATCACACATACAGACCGGCAGCTCACTGGCTGAGCGAGGTGTGGGCGCAACACCGAGGGTTGCGATCCCGTTGCTGGTCCTGGTCCGGTACGGCCGCGACACTGAGGGTTGCGATCCGTTGCTGGTCACGAGAAAAAAAAAAAGACAAAAAGGGAAAAAAAAGTGTGTATATTTTAAACAAGCAGCTAGCCAAAGTCAGTCGAAGACATTTTAAGTGTGGATTGTAGATATAAGTGAGAGCAGCACTGAGGAATGATTCTGTTACTAATGACAAAATTATGGTAAGCATGACAAAGGCATACCATGTCAGTTTTCATAAATACTAAAACATTTAGATAAATTTTGGTTTTAACTTTGGCAGGGAAGATAACTCTAAACTCTAGGCTATCTTTCTATTTAAAATACTTAACTACAATGGGAAGATGTTTGACATCAGTACATAAAGCTCAAAATGTGATCTCTCGGTCACACTATTTGACATTTTTTGTAATGTCATCAAAATCTGTTCATATCTGTAGGAATTGTGTTTTGCTCTTGAATGACATTCATCAGGTCAAGTAGCTAAAAACATAAAAGATCGAAAATTAGGTGAACATGTGGACAGTGTGGAGGTTTGTAGGCAGGGTCTAACTTGATTGCATTTGTTTTACTGAAAGAGCAACTCCGACAATAGCATAAGCTAACGTAGGGGTAGGTTGGTGTCACGGAGAACAGTGTAGAGGCTATTGTAATAGTCCTGGCAAGATATAATGAGTGTTTAAATCAAGGCAGTGGAAGTAGAAATCAGAGAATGTATTAAAGATATATTTGTTATGGCTTGGTTAGTCATAAAATAAGTTACCTACAATGGAATCTCTTGGGTGTCCCATCCTACTAAAAATAAAATTCAGTATTCTCCTCATAGCCTATAAAGTCCTGCATGGTAAGGTCCCTGCCTGCTCCTCAACCTCATCTCCTAATGGGGTCCCCTGTTCCTCCTTCTACTGAGCATCAAACATAGTGACCTTCACATCTTTAAGCACAAGGTCATTGCCTTGTCAGAGACTTTGCGCTTGTGGTTCCCTTAGCCTGTAACACTCTTTAGCCATATCTTCTCGTGGCTGGCTCCTTCTCATCATGTAGGTTTCAGTTAAAATACCAACTCTTCAGAGAGCTCTTTTCTAGCAATACCTCTGCCCAGCCTCTGTATTACATTATCCTGTTTTATGTAGCATGAATCACAATCTAAGATTATTTTTTTACTTATTTCTTGTCTGTCACTGTCACTACCACTACAATGTAAATTTTATGACACTACCTCGGCTGTCTTACTCCCCAGTGAAATTCCAGAGCCTAGAACAGTGCCTGGTACAAATGTTTTTGAATGGATAGGTAAGGGTAAGCTGGCAGCATATCTGAATGTTTTGAAATGGTAAAGATTATGAGTGAAAAATTAAAATGCATTATAACATTTATATTATATGTATTTATGTTGTGTTTTAGAAAGATTTATAGGACTCATTGTAATAGTAACTCAGTAATAGCTGAGAGGGTACATATCATCATCCTTTATTGTCACATTGCACTTCTTCTCACTACTGAACCTGTTTTCTGGATTACTTATTCATGCATTTTTTCAGCACTTACTGAGAACCTCTGGGTATAGAAAGTTGAAGATATATACAAGTCAATAGATGCAAAATACAATGCAAGAGAAAGTGGAAGTACAGAGATGGAAGAAATAACTGGTGCTCAGAAGAGGGTTTGAAGAAGTGGGAAAATCTTTGGAAAGGATTTGACATTTCGGCTTGGACCTAAATGATAACAGAAGTGTGTCAAGTGGAGAGAGTTGGAAAGGGCTTTCAGGCAGAGGGAACAACACGAGCAAAGACAAGAGGTATAGAAGTTGAGGAAGTTATTTGTGGTGACTAAAGTACAGTGTGCGTTGGAGGATGGTCTGGTGGAAGGTGATGGAAAAATACTGAGGTCTGATAATGCAGGTCCTTGAATGACACACCAAGAACTTTATTTCTAAGTAATTGAGGGGCTCTCAGTGGATTTTATTGAGGAAAGTGACCATATTTGTGATTTAAAATAAATTCTTGTGATAGTTAGCATAAGAGAGTGAGCCTAAAGGCATGGAGATGAGTTGAAAGATCATCAAAAATTTTCAGGCAAGAGAGTAGAAAGGCCTAAGTAAAAATAAGGGAAGTATGAACAGGGAGATATGAACTAATTTCAGGATTAGAACTTATGAGTCTTGGGAAGCATAAGAGAGCGAGGGGAAAAAAAGGAGATCGAGCTGACTCTGAGTCTCTGGTTGCAAGTCCTGTAGATGGGGCTGGAATTGATCCACTGTAACCTCCATTGATTGGCCCTCCTGGTTCACCTCATGTCCTTCATTGACATTTCTCCCCAACCTTAACTCCAGGACAGAGGTTTTCTTTTACTTTGGGCTCATTAATAAGTCTTTTCATTCACCAGGTATAGAACCTGCTAGCTAATCAATCTGCATGAGCAACCTTTCCTTTTCCTGTATGTCAGCAGCTGAGTATCTTACAGATTGATCCAATGTGCTCTCAATTCTGTCAAAACCCTTACATGATACCTAGAGAGCTATTTCACTGCCTTGTAGGTTTGCTCACTTGCTAACAACCTGCTGTAATACTTTAATTAATTCAACTTTTTCTTATCTCTTTGTAGCCACTTATATAAGTTCACAGATGATGTCAACCCCATCCTCAATGGTCTCTAAGATTTGTGCTTAGTCCTATGTTAGATGTAGATTTCCGACTGTGGGTTCAATACTGAGATGAGTACTGTGGGGAGAAAAATAGTGTATAATGGGTGGTTTATTACTTTTTAGAGCTTATAGCCTAGATAAAGAGACTTATAGCCTAGATGAGACTTTTCATCCCTTCTCCATTTCCTTCCTTCCTTCCTTCCTCAATTAGATTAAATTAAAAAGCACCATTAAGGCATCAAGAATGCAAAGATAAATAAGGTATAAAGGTTTCTGATCATACAACAATGAATAATTAAGTGACAAATTGTATGGTATAGAACTAAAGTCTGGATGTAACAGAGAAGGCCTCATAAAGAAATTAGCATGCATTTAAGAAATGATAATTATTGAGAGCAATAGGTAGAGGAACTCTCATAAGCATAAGGCATCCTGATTTTAGGAAATTAGTACATAAAAATCACGATATTCATGTGGGTAAGCTGAAAAATGTGGGCTAGATATTGGTACAGTTAGATTCAAGTGTGGCTTTTAAAATTATGAGTAAACTGGAACTGTGTCCAAATGGATAAAATTTTCTAGGAGTGTGCTATAAGGCTCTGTGCTATTCATCAGTGGTAGGATAAAGTCATACAAAGCTGGTTTAAGTTATAGTCAAAGAAACAGGGTTTTAGCAGATAGTATGCTACATCAAATTTAAACAGAACATGGAAGCATAGAACTTCAGAGTAAAAACTAACAAAATGAAATTAAATTTAGGTTTGAAAACACTAAGATGGCATCAGGGCAACCTTCCTTGACAGGACCTCTATGAAAAGGTTCTTGGAGCACTGAAGTTGCCCATAAAATCTTTTAACTTGGGTTGACATCGCAACTGAAAAGTTAATCAAATATCTTATTCTACATCAGTGAAAGGAGATCATGGGGGCAAACATCTTTCTGAAAACAGCCTTGGCCAAACCACATGTAAAGTCAAATGGAATGTTCACTTCTTGTGTGCCTTATGTTCAGATGGTCGGGTACAAAGTAGAGCATGCTCTGAGGATACCATTCATGATGCTGCAGAAACCACATTGTGTAGGAGCTAGACAAGAGACAGTTACAACAAAAAGCAGAAAAACTTCTTCAGGATTTTGAAAGATCATGAAAGAGTGAATAGGTTTGTTGTTTATTATTTTTCCAGAGGGCAAAAACATCATGAATGGGTACAAATTTTGGTGAGGTGAATTTGTATGCAAATCAGAGAGAGAATTTTCAATTGATTATTGTATAAACAATTGGGGTGGTTCCCGTCATCTCCCCAGTAAATGTCCTTTCACTGAGAGTGTTCAAGCAAAGTCTAGATAGATGGCCATTTGTCAGAGATGACACTAAATGAAATCCTGTATGGGTGGAGAGTTAGATAAGACAATCTATAAGCTTTCTTCCAGTGCTGAGTCCAAACACAGCTTTATTTTTTGTGTCTTCTCTTACTTAGTAAAGGAACTTGCACAAAATGCTGATTAAAATAATAATAGAATTATAGGGAAGGGGTTGGGGGAATAATATTAAATATTCTTCTTAATGTGTTACAAAAAAATGCATAATATCCTAAGAACATAAGGCAGATTTTGGAAGACATTTTGGAAGATGTTTTGAATTGATTTAAGCCAAAAATGGAATTCTTTACTTCGTTTTCATACCGTAGTGAAAAGGGAACCAGTAATGTATTCCATGAATCCTTCTGAAATAGTTGTCATATTGCCCAGTGCAGAAAGAATAAAAAATATCTAGTTGTTAGGCTTCTGGTTAAACATTTTATTCCACAAATACTAATGCTTAATGTACACAGGGCATTTTAGGTTTGTCAGGTACTTTTTAAGAGGTATTAATTCATCTTCACAACAACCACAGGAAAGCAATGAAGTTGTATCTTTACTTAGCAGATGAAAATACTAAGGCTACATACATACAGAGTCACCAAATCTATTATTTTTTCAGAAGACTTTAAGTTCATTTGTTGTTTTTGTTTCATTTTTGGTTTTGGTTGCGTTGATATACTATATTTTCAGACAGTGAATCCAAGAAGCCACATAGTTGATATGATTCATTCATTAACATTGACATAAACAAGAATCAAGCTGATTCTTTTTTCTGGGTCACATTCTTTGAGCTTAGATTGTAATTTTATAGTTATTATAGTAATCATACATTTTTAAAACTTGTACCTCATGTTTGCAATCTACAAAGAAATTTAAATTATTAAATTTCATTTAACAGACATGACTAAATAAATGGTCTTAACTACCTTACATGCTAATAACTGTTGTTTTTATAAATCTAAGGGAAAAACTCAAGCAAACTTGTTTGCCATTGGCTGAATAAAGTTAAAGTTGAAATGACATAGTCCTTATAAACTGTTACTTGGCACGCAGAAGTATTCTAAATTACTTCATTAGCTCTGACTCATCCAGAATAGCATCTGCTGGAAGACCACCAACAGAATCCCAGGATCGGATGCAGTCATTACAACGACAACGAACACCAAACTGGCAGCCTTTGGGGATGGCATTTTTATTGAAACACATTATATTTTTTCAAAACTTCAGAAGATTCTGCACCAGTGATCTCAACTTTCTAAAAAATCCTATATACCACTGTTGCTCACTTCATATTACAATCTATAGACCAGGACCACATCACATTTCAAATGATTAAAGTTGATTTCAGGTTGCTTGAGAAGAACTTGCTAATTTTATTATATGCATTATTATAAAATTAGAGTTGGAAATTCCTGGGGTTAAAGCATTACTATTTCATAAACATTAAGAATTATCATATTATTTTGCTAGGGCTGCAATAACAAAGCACCACAAACTGGGTGGCTTAAAACAACAGAAATTTACTGTCTCAAAGTTCTAGAGGCTAGAAGTTCAAAATCAAGGGGTCTGCAGGCCCTTGCTGCCTCTGAAAACTATAGGAGTAGGATCTGCTCCAGACTACTCTCCTAGCTTCTGGCAGCCTCAGGCATTTTTTGTTTTGTAGATCTTCTCCCTGTGTCTCTTTGCATTGCCCTCCCTCTGTGCATATCTGGCTCTGCGTCCAAATTTCCTTTTTTAAAAAGAGCACAATTACCTCATTTTAACTTGATCGTTTCTGTAAAGACCCTATTTCCAAATAAGGTTACATTTGTGGTACTGGGAGTTAGGACTTCAAGGTGTATTTTTTTGAGCGGGGAGGAGAAATTAACCCATTACACTGCTCTTACTTCCAGAAACCTGATTGCTAAATCCAAAGCAATGAAGAGGATTATGCAGTTATTTGCAGAAGTTTGGCAACCAAGATAGTAAAAAAAAATTGAAGCTTCCACTTTTTATTTTTGACATTTCTTTAAACTGAATTACTGTATGGTTGCATTTCCTCTTGTTCTCCTTCCAGTGAATCAAATATTTTTATTATATAATATTTGATATAGAAAAGAATATGTGACACATTTATGTAGGCTGTAAATCATAATAATAAAATGACTACCATAAACTCATCACTTTACATGAAATAGTTGAGTAGTATGGAAGTTCTCTTTGACTCTCCTGATTTGCATCCTTTTTGCTCCTGGCTAGAAGTAAATATAACTCTGAATTCAGTTCATCATTACCTTATTTTCTAAGTTTTTATATACATATATAATATAAGATACATATGTAGGGTGCTTCGATTTCTGTCTATCTACCATCTCCCTAAACAATGTGTTTTCTAACTCTGTGAATTTTTGAACTTTATAAAAAAATAATGTAATTCTCTTCTCAGCCTTTTGCAACTTGCTTTTTTCCCCCCTTTTATGTGAAGATCTAGCATTTCCTGGCATACCTATGATTTATTCATTTTCACTTCTTTGTAGTGACTCATTGTATGAACACCACTCTGGACATTGTCTTGACTGTTCTTAGCACTTTGCTCATATTCATCTTAAAATTAACTTTCTTAATTTCTCAAATATTTGGTTTGCACTTTGAGTAGAATTTCATCATCTCTCTAAAATTGATTTTGAGGAAAATTGCTATCTTAACTCTTTAAGCTTTTGTGTCCATGAACATGGTATATTTCTCAACTTATTTAGGCATTTTAAATATATACATTTCAATTTCATCTGAAAAGAATTTTTTTTTTCTGCCAAAACAATACCTTTTTTGTGTTGTATTTAGTGCAGGCCTGAAATTTTTTTTTCTGAAAATTTATTTTCTTTAGTTTTTATTTTTGAGGACTGTTTTCCTTGGGAATAAAATTTTATGGTAGCACTTATTTTCTTTCAGCATTTTAAAAAACCACTGTCTTCTGTCTTTGACTTTTTTTTGTAAAGAAGTCAGCTATTGGTCTTACTGATGTCCTTTGAAGATGAGTATCTTTTTTCTCTAGCTGATTATAGGATAAAAGGTATGCTTAGGTGTGGTATTTTTAATTATGCTTCAAGTTTGTAGTAATTTTTGAAAATATGGCATAATGTGTCTCAACAATTTTACAACATTCTCAGTCATTAACTTCTCAAATTATACTTCTGCCTCATTCTCCCTCATCTCTTGTGAGACTTTAATTATACATAGATTAAAATTTGTAATCACATCCCCCATGTTTCTTCTACTCTTTTCTGTTTTTCATCCATTTCTTTTTCTCTCTGTCTCTTTTTATCCTGAGTCTTTTTTTTTTTCCCTTTTTTCTTTTTTTTTTTTTACTGACCGGTAACGGGATCGCAACCCTCGGTGTTGCACCCGCACCGCGCTCAGCCAGTGAGCGGGAACCGGTCTCCACATGGGATCCGAACCCTCGGAGGGAGCGCCGCCGCGTTCCCAAGTGGCGCACTCTCCAGTGCACCACCGGGCCGGCCCCTGAGTCTTTTTTTTTAAGATGTCAGTTGACTTTATTTGTGATTCTAGATAGAATTGGGCAACACTTCACTCCACAAAATAGAATAAGTGTTCCCTATCCTGAATGTTTTTACTGACACATTTTTGCCTATTAACACTGACATTTCTATTGACATATTGGTATATCTTCTAATATATTCTGGGTATGCGTCTACATTCTAAATCATTAATGGTCCCTTTAGTTCTATCTATTCTGTGGTTAATCCCAGCCATGATTTTTTAAGTTCAGTTATTATTTATATTAGTTCTAGATTTTCAATTTTTATAGCTTTAATTTCTCTGCCCAAATTGCCAGTTTTGTTCTTCATTTCTTTGAACATATTAAACATATTTATTTTTAATTCCTTAGCTGATAACTCTATTATCTAGATTACCTGTGAACCTGCTTCTGTGTTCTGTTATTTCTCTTACATGTTGATTTCATTATCTTGCTTAGTTATATGCCTGATTATTTTTTGCTGACTCCTAATCACTGCACATAAAAAAATATAAAGCTAATTTGAGGCTTATAGTGATGTTATCTTTCACCAGAGAAAATTTATTTTTATTTCTGACAGGTAGCAAAGGACACTAATGATCAATGTTTGGTTTAATCTAAATAGGGTATTAGTTCATTTGAGACTAGTTTATGTTTTGTTCATACTTATTCCAAAGCTTCGAAGATTTGCCAGTCCCTCCTACTTGGCAGGTTCTGATCTTGAATTTCTCTCCATCTAGTTTCATGAGTCTATTAAAAGCTCTACTCACCTTCACAGCCTCTCAGCTCATTGTTCTGGAAACAGCAGAGACTCATAGGGGAAAGTAAACTCAAGTGTAGGTTGATATCTCTGGGTGTTTATCTTCTTCTGAATTTTGACTTCATAGTTCTTTACTTTCCTGTTATGTTTCCAATGAATTCAAACATATTATTTAAAACATTTTACCCACATGTATTAGTTGTTTAAAGGGTTGATCTGAAATATCGAGTCTACCATTATTGGAAACAGAACTCCATTCTACTAATTTTTAAAATTCAGTTTGTGTGTGTGTGTGTGTGTGTGTGTGTGTGTGTGTGTGTGTTATTTCAAAACATTTTATTTATTTATTTTCCAAATATGACTGATCATATTTGATAGTCCCTTATTCCTTGCTTGCATATCTAGATTTTTTTCTCTCTCTTTTAAAAACATTTTATTCATAATTATTTTGCATTCCATAATTAATATTTTTAGAAGCTTAAAGCCTTAAGGGTTTAAACCTATGGTTTGTTTCTATTCACTCTCATACATGGTGGAGTATTTCTTCATGAACATAGCAATTTAATTTTATTATGAGATCATATTTTGTTGAACTTCTGTGAGAATCTTAGAGGCCTAACTTGCGTGTACTTTCCTCAAGAAAGAACTTGTATTTGCTCCTGGTGGACACTATTGGATATGGATTGGCACCACAATAATATAATATCTCAGCTTCAGGTTTCTCTACCTGCAGGGATAATGTATATTTGAAATTGTGACCTGAATTATAGCAGGCCTATGGGCTAATTCTCAGGAGGGGCTATTATAATTGTTGGGCTTTTTCTTTTCTTTTCTTTCTTTCTTTTTCTTTTTTAAATCTGGAGTCCTTGTGAAGACAGACGCTTTCCTGATAGGCTTCCATTGCTAGTACACAGATGTTTTCAATACCTTTTTACTAATACTGTAGTCTTTTTGAGGTCCCAGATTAATGAAGTCCATATCTCACAGATCCTTTACTGGGTTATAGCTGTGAATACATGTGCTGGATGTGTTGGATGAAGAAAGATATATCTAACACACCCCAAAATAGATAAAATGGCATATAACAGATATGTAAAATGATTCTTTAAGTCAGGAATAATACTTATGGGTCAGGCAGATAATGTAAAGGCATAAAGTTGCTAAAAATAAGACAGTAAGAACTGGTAGCACACTGTCTGAAAGATTCAAATTCAAATTTTAAAAAGATGGCCAAGGAAACTCCTGGAAGAACTTGACCCAGAGACTTCCAGTTTTTGACCTTTGCCTAAACCCAACAAATACCGTGATAACATGTACATTTTAAGTAGACTTAAATATATGATAATATTTCTTGATGTACTTTGACAACGTCCAATTTCACATTAAAATGAGATCTATAACAGTTTGATTTGCTTATTAGGCTTATGTACTTTAAACTGTATGCTTGGTATAGACTTAGTTCTACATTTTTTTTAAAGATGCAGAAAAATACTCAGCATATATTAAAAATAATGGCCAAGGAGCAAGGATTTCCTAATCATATTAAATCAAGGGAGTTTGGGTAAAGGATCAGTTCCATAAATTAGAGATTCCAGAGGCTAAAATTAGCAGTATTCAAAATTTAGGGAACAAAAGTTAATATTAAAACATTGTGCCTAAAATGTTTCTAACACTAATCTGTATTATATGATGATGAGAGAAATGAGGTGAAATAGAAGATTAATGAAAAAAATCAATGTTAATTTCTGTCTTCTTACTAAATAAGAGTCAATTTGTACCATAACTATTAGCAACTAAGTATAAATGGGAATAAGATCAGGTCTAGAGGGAAAAGTGTTGAATTTTATGGCTCAATGTAGGCAAAGTGTGGTGCTTAATTCCCCAGCTTTCCACTTATTGTTTGATCACATACTATTTTTTCCATATCCAGATGAGACATTCAGCAAGCTCTTTCTATATATCAAGAAAAAAATGCTGCAGAAATATATTTCTTATTTAATTTCGACTATTCTTTTAAATGGCAGTTTGCAGAATGCATCTGGGTGTACAGCTAATGACCCATGAGCAATAAGCAACTGTTTAAGTAAAATGCACTATGAAAAAGCTTTTACCAAACAGCATTTTAATATTTTAAATAGATTTTCCATTGCAGGCTCTTTGTAACTGGATTAGTTCTCTGATGTGTTCTGACAGAGCTGTGGTTAGGGATACTCCATTAACTTTGTCTGTCATCTTATTTTCCCTAGTATCCCGCAGAACACCCTTATATTTCATAATTTGTATTGCTATCAGTGCTGATTTGTAAATGTGCAAATTATAATTAACAACGGCTACTACTTCTATTAAATATTAAATCATTCTTGCAGCTTATATTTTCCACAGCAGATGGAGCCCTGTGGTATGCAAATAGACTTTCCTTACATTGTCAGCAATTTTAACCTATATTTTAGCTGAAAGAACACATTTTCCCCATTTGCTTTATGTTTTCTATAGCATTTAGGTTAATATTTATTTACTGCAGATTCCCTTTCTACCAATAAGAATTTCATGGACTATTACATCTCAGCACAGTGGTTTTGTTTCCCATCATTAATAGCTCCTTAATCATCTAGCTTGCTTGTAAGTACAAGAGCTTGTTATTTGTACTGATGCCACAGTATTGCATAAGAATCATTTAGTAATATTTTAATATGTACAGCAGAAGCAAAAATGTTGGGTATACCATCATAGGCTTTAATTTGAAATTTAATCTATGTGCACATTTTTCCCCCAGAATAAGCAAAAGCATTTAAGGTTTTATATTGTGTCTTAAACATTCTATTAAATGTCATCAGCCGATTCAGGAAAATGTATTGCAAAAATATTAGAGAAGTATAAAATGTGTAAATGTAATAGATGCTTGGGACATGGAGAGGAATGTAAAAGTCCAACATTTATCAGGTAACCATAAACCACTAAGAAACATTGATAGAAAGTAACATTCTTATGATATATAGTATCTTAAGCATGAACTCTTATTTCTGGTATTTATAGCAGTGCTGTTGCATTAAAAAACACTAATCCAGAATTATTGCAACCTTTCCTAACTGTGGATTCCTAGAGTATGAATATTTTGGTTGAAGAGCGAGTTCTAACTTTCATGACAATGAAAGAATATATACTCCATAAACTCTATTGGAATCAGGAGGTTGTGTTTCCTTGGCACGTTTTTAATGGCAAGTTAAGACTGCTGGGGAAACTGTAGAACTCAAAGGCATTAACTGACAAATTAAGCAAAGAGTAATGAAAACTTGGATGTGTTTGAATCATCATTCATTGAACTGTAATTGCCTTAGCAGCACAAAATTAAATTGTAACAAGTAAGGGTCTTGACACTTCCCGCAATTTCTAAAAAAGTTTGTACATGCCATGGAGGATAAACAGCAGTCACATGAAATACTGGATGTGAGTCTTTTTAATTAATTAGTTCTATTTATTTATTTATTTATTTTGGAATCAGCCATTCAGTAAGACACGCAAGGTTATTGTAACAGTCTGTCTTCTAGCTTCTTTAATGTTGAAAAATTGTGGTCTGTAACAGATGACGCAACTGAAAGTGGGGTTGGTTCTAGGTATAGGGCTTGTTGCTTTATGGAAACAATTAGGAAAGACTTGCCAATTATGTGATCTGATCTTCCCTCCACATCCTGGAGGAGAAAGATTAGGAATATGTAGGGGTAATTGTTCAGATTTTGCCTTTGTGGGTATTTTCGAGGATCCAGTTGAAAACATATTAGTATATTTGTGACTGGCCAGAGAAACTAATGTCCAGGTAGCAGTTTTCTCTCCATGAAAATGGCATGGGTACCCGAAGAGAAAATAGCATACTCAGAAAGAAAAGTTTATCTGTTTTTCTGCAGATATCCTATAAGAGTCAAAACAGAGAGAGTACACAAAGGCTTTATAGAACAAAATTTTAGAATAATTGACAGTTATAGTTATGGAATCCACAAGAAGAGCCTGACCAACCTTTCTGTTGGCTTTAGAGATTGTGAATTTCCCAATAGATCATGCCTCAGCTTTGGGTGGGAAGCTGTGATAAATGTTTGAGTGAGAAAATATGTGTCTGAGTTAGAGCATCTGCTTTCATTATTTAGTTTTCAAGAGGACATTGCAAGTCAAGGAAATGAGTGGGTTTTATTCTGGAAAGGATCCAGGAGAAACTAGATCTTCTTAAGACAAAGGAAGAGCAGATTTCAGCAGCTTTTGCGAGACTGAGCGGAGTGAGAACTCACCCTGTTGGTCGATGGTGAGCTCCGCTCCTCTGAGGCAGGGAGCCTCAGCAGCATGGAGATGCTTTCACAGTTTCGTATTAACCTGTCTAAAATCCTCCATTTAAACTTTTCCAAAATGAGATGCCCTAGGAGAATGCTTTTGCTTCAGATAGCTGTGCTCAACGGGGATTGCTCAGAGATAAGGCCTCCACGGAACATGCACAAAAGCCTTGCAGAAGAAGCATAGTGGGAAACAGAACAAAAAGGAACTGGACCCTGGGTGTGGAATTTCAGATTTCAAATTTAGAGAAGAGTCTCCATAATGAGACTAAATCTGAGAGTCATGTAAAATTAACGATTCATAAACCATCTATGTTCAGAAAGAGAGGAGGGGATCTGTATATTATTAAAATAGTTTGTATATTTTTGTAGTAGAAAGAATAAAATTTAGGACCTGTGCTATACCGACATTAGGGCATGTATTAATATACATATGAAGATCTGTTAGGCTAATTTCTCTCCCCTCTTCATCCAACCACTAAGGTTGAGGATGGCTATGTGGAGTGAAGTGGAAAAAGGGAGGAAAAAGGAAATATTCCTGAATGAACCAGGTAGAGGCTTGTGGTGTTTCGGGCTGACTTGGAATGCTTGTGCCATGCTCTGGGGGCCTTGTACTATCAGTAACTTCTGTCATGCTCTGGGGACCTTATACTGTCAGTAACTTCTTGTATTTGCTAAAGACAGTCTAGTACTGTCTAGGCATTGTTTCCTTCTGTGTCTTTGTGTTTTTAGCCAGCAACATCTACACGACTAGGTTTAGGTGTCTTGGCTTTCTGCTTACCGTTTCCTATGAAAACTGCAGTACTTGAGATCTGTCATCATGGCCACCATGAGGCTAAAGTACAAAGTGGAGAAAGTGGAATTCAGTGCTCTTTCATCCTCATTTTGTGGGATCCTCCTTCCTGATACGACCCTCCCACTACCTCCTCCAGGGAGCCCAATTACAGCGGTCTGTCCCTGGCATGCCTCACCCCCATACATTCCTTTCTTCCTGGCCTCATCAAAATATATAATTTCTATGGCCCAAGTCCTCGGTACTTTGTCAGGTTTATTCAATTTTCTCTGGTAAATGAAATTAAGTAAGATGCTATTGGTTAGTAAATGTCTTTGGATAACAAAGGGTGAAATAAACATCAGTCTTTCATCATATTCACCAAAATAATGCTTGTGCAAGGATCTACAGGCTTATGCAAACCCTCTATTAGGCTTAACAGAAAATTAATAGTAAATCTAGGTAAAATTACCCTGTATCGTCTTTAGTTTAAAAAAAAATTGTGAACTCTCCCTGACTTCTTCATGTTTCTGGTGTTTTATTTCAGTTTTTTATGCATTCTGTTTTTGAAGGTCCTGAGTGTCTTTGTTATAGATAAACACATTCTTTGGAAAACTTGACTTCAGAGAAGCTCCATGCAAAAAGCTTTTTTATTTGGGGGGGAGGGGGTGTAGGAGAGTGCATTATCCAATATATTTGCAAACTGCTACAGACACTTTTCTAAATTTTGAAGATTTGCAATGTTCCTTAGTATATTAAAGGCTCTGAGAAGTCCTGTAGTGAAAAAGCCAGTTTAAATTTGTTCAATTCAGCATTTCCTAAATGTGTAATTTTTTCATTCACAACATTCTGGGGAACTAGTTTTCCAGTTAACACAATTGTGGAGGAGGGGAGGGATGATGGCATGCTGCTGTAGATGTCTGATTGTACTGTAATTATTTTAGTAGAAAAGAAGGGAGAAAATGTTGTATTGCAAGCCACTGTAGGCAGCACCAGTAAACACACCATTTTTTTCACTCATTCATTTACTCATTTAGAATTTACTAAATACCAACCATGTAAACAAGACTGAATAAGGAGTAAGGGGGCCCCCAAAAAGAAGCTCAGTCTTTGTAGTGAGGTGTTTAGAAGCATGTTGGGAAACATTAGATAATACAAGTATTCTAGACTGCATATATGTGACTGAATCAGTGATTAATGGTGAGAAGATGTCTTCCAGTGGTTCAGTCCCAGCTTCTTGGGATTTGCAGGGAGTACTGGATACTGATGACTGACTACTGTACCATCTCAGTCACATTCTTTGCAGACCTGTAGATTCAGTAAAGAAACAACCAAACAAAAATCACCACTTCAAAGACCTTTCATTCTATTAGAGACTTGAGTTCGAAGTAATTTTTCCTTTTTCTGATATTGAAGAGAGAGCACAGGGCCTGGAATAGGAGAACTTCAGTTTGAATTTTGCCTCCATCCTTCATTAGATTTGTGTTTGGAAATATCCCCTGACATTGCCAAGGCGCAGACACTGAGAATACAGTTATTTATTTATTTATTTTTTCTAGAATGAAACTGGGAGGATCCTGGGAAGACCTAATGAAAACAATTGTATCCTTTATAAAGAGAAAAATTCCATACAAGTGTTAGGGATTGTTTTATTATTCTTGCTTTTATTATTGTTACGCTAACCAAAATAATGAATCAATATGCAAGGCACTGTCTTATATGTTTTTTATTTCTTTTATCCCTTAACCTCTACAACAGCCTTAAGTGTTAGATACTATAATTTTTCCATTTTACAGATGAAGAAATGGAGGCTTACAGAATTTAAAGCAGGGTTAAAGCTAAACATTTGCAAATTTTCAGTGTGCTAAATCTCTTTCATGTTCAGCAATTTTGGAATTTCTTCATTCATTCAACTAATATTATTAAGCACCTACTACATGCTGTGTATTGTTCCAAGTTCTGGGTATACAGACGTGAATGAAATGGACTAGAATTCATGTCTTTGTGGATTTCAAATTCTAGTGAGGAAGTGAGACAATAAACAGAATAAATATGTAAACTACGTAGAATGTTAGAAGGTGATGAATGCTGCTTTGGAGAAAAGGTAGAATGGGATGAGGGGTATTGGGAGGGTGGGGAGAGGTGGTGAAATATAATTTTCAACAGGTTGGACAGTGTTGAGATGATGACTGTTAAGGAGAGATTTGAAGGAGATGCGAGAATTAGTCTTGTAGGTATTGGAAAGAATAGTGTTCCGGTCAAAGGGAACAGATAGTGCAAAGGTCTTGAGGTGTAACTATTTTGGCTATGTTTGAGAAGCAGTGTGTCCAGTGGGGCTGGAGTAAAGTGAGCAAAGCGGAAAGTAAGAGACAGATGAGATCTGTGTAGGGCCTGTAGACCGCTGCCAGGGCTGTGGCTTGCGCTCTTCCTAAAATGGGAGACACGGGAGAGTTCTGAGCAGAAAAGTGATGTGAACTGATGTATGTTTTTAAAGGATTGCTTTGGCCATTTTGTTCAGAACACACTGCAAGGGTTCAGGGAGGAAGCAGGGAAATCAAAAACTGCTTATTTCTGGTACAGAGTGAAGTGAATTAGAACGTCCTTCCAAATCTCGTCTGGTGTACTTTAAACTTGGTTAGTTCATTTTCCATATAGCAAAATGAGTATGCTGGGGAGGCCTTTTTGAACACCTATTTATCTTGGCCAAATACTTTCTTCTAACATCTTGAAGTCATTTATTTGGCCATGTTGGTGCTATAACCAAAATGAGTTTTTCTATAATAGTGACATAAATCCTGGAATTCCAATAGAAGATTGGATTAAATAGGACTTTTTTTGGGGGGTGGGGGGTATATTCCAACTACTTCTTATCAAAACCAGTATAATTTTCAGTATAGACTGGATAGTGATTTGAAAACACCATCTATCCAGGTTCCATCTGAAGGTAGAATATCATCAGAAGCCCTATCCTACTGGGCAGAATTAAGAGCAGAAACACGATCTTTTGAAAGCAAGGCATGAAAAACTGGAGTGCCTTTTAATTTGAATTTATTTTGCAGTCATTTTAATCATTGGTATTATTATCCAATTCCTAGCCCTCAGATCCACAAAACTGAGCCTGGCTGAGGAATTTGATGCTGTTGTCTTATTGAGCTGATAGAAGTAGAAATCACATAACCTTGTAGTAAACTTGTTTATGGATATTCAAGTAACTTTATGGACCATGCTTGGGTAAATGATAGAGCAGAAATGCCATTAAAGTAGAATACTTTTAGTTAACCCACTGGTGACATACATTGGTGATGCCTGAAAAGTAACGAGACTTTTGTGGTTTTAGTTCATCCCTCTGTTAAGATTTGTATGTATTTCATATGAAATTATTTTCCCATTCACCCTCAGCGAATGAATCAGATCCCTCTAACCTACCAAGAGACACGCTCGCAAAGGCTTTCTGTTAATGGAACATGACTGCTTTGTTTTCTTCCAAAATGCAGTATAGTCACTTTAGAATGACAAGTGTACTGTATGACCAAGAAACATCTTCAGTTGAAATACAGATTGCACAGTTTATTCCAGGGTTCATGGCTGAGAGTGGACATACGGCGAAGAGAGGAGATTGTTCAGAAAATTATTGGTTTAATCCTAGGTTCTTCCCCTCCATATCTGATATATTTTTTGCCAAGAATTGACCAATGCCTTCATGGAGATATGCTCAGAAAATGACAGTCAATTGCCTGTTAGAAATATCTGTGTTTGGAGACTGGAGGGAGGGCCAAGGAGACCAGTAAGGCAGTTCCATGGTTTAGGACAGTATTTAGGAATTTAGCAAGAAATCAAAATTGCACAATGCTGTATCAAGCTCATAATGCCGAAATCCAGCATCATTTTAAAACAAAGTGGTGAAGAGGGTGTAAATGTTAGTATTCCATTGCCATCCTTGCCACCACAAATCTACAGCCCACTATTTTCCTACCATACATTTCCTAATGATGCTTCTGTTGATAGAAAGCCCCAGTCATTTTTTATTAATGGATGCTGTGACTTCTTCCCCCTCTCTTTCCATTGGCACAGCATTTACTGATTAAGGATGCTGGGTGAGTCAGAATATTCCTTGCATAATGATTGGTTACTTGGAATGGGTACCAGCTCTTCCTTTGTGATAAAGAACAGTGTATATAAATAAGGGTAAGAGATTTTCTTGATGTTCAAGGTCTTTGGTCTCTGAGTTGCAGACTATAAATTTCCTGGGCCACATTTTAGATGCAGAACTTCCACTGAAGTCAACAGAAGTTTTGCGAAAGAAAAATTAACAACAGGAGAATGCATTATTATTATTTATTATTATTTCTTTTTGACTGCTCTGAAGATAATTTGGTGCATAAAGTACCGAAGAAGTTTTAAGTTTTTCCAGTGATTCATTTTCATGCAAATGTTTATCACATTTCTGGGTATTGTTTTCCTCTATCATATATATTTCCATCTTCCATGGGTAAATCAACATCTTCATCCATATTGCACATTCAGCGGCTGTAAATTCAGCCTGTATTCTCATTAAATGTTAAGAATATGTGATTTTCATTTACGATTTTAACGGGTGTTTCTGAAATTTCCACAGCAGCATCTGGCCAGGAAATAGTGTCTGTGAATTAGAAGCACTACAACTAATTTTATTTTTCTTCCTTAGACTCACTTCTCTAATCTTTTACTAGCAAACAGGCGGTAATTGGGATTGTTTTCTGTCTTAATTCTCAGAGACTCTGCTCATGTGCAGACTTAAGGTTCGGTTTTGCTTTTCCTGGTACACATGGTTCTGGGAACAGTGGAAACAAACCTTGCATCTCTCCCCGTCCTGTCTGTTAACACTCAACGTCTAAGCCACCACCACCTTGGTTTAATCAGACAGTACAAGTGCCTCCTAAGAAGTTTTCCACTACATTCCGCTTTGGTCCCTTCTAATCTCTGGCTGTTGCTGTTAGAATGATCTCTGTAAAATGCAGATATGATTCTACCTAAAACCCTTCATATTGTCCTTGGGATAAATATCAAATTCCGCAACATAGCTCATAGAGCTCTGTGTATTCTGGTCCCTACTTGCCTCTCCAGACAATTACTCTACCCTCTCCCTCACTCTTTATGTTCTAACCATAAGGACCAGATTTCACGTCCCCAAACCATCACTTTCTTTCACCTCCAGGCCTTACCCATGCTTCTCCCTTTGCTTGGACCGCTGTTCCGGTCTACATGCTCGTGAAGTGAATATATTTTATTCACCCTTCAAATCTCTGCTTCAATTCCCTTCTTCAGAGAGGCCATTCCTGCTGCTGTTGACGGGCACGCCACTCTCAAAATATCCTGCACTTGACCTTTCAAAATAGCCATCATGCCTGTAACTTTTTGTTCAATGTCTATCTTCCCCACTAGACTGCTATCTTTGTGAGGTCAGCAGCTGTATCTGTGTTATTTATTGCTCTTTCCCCAGCACTGTATTCAAAATAGGCATTTGGGCACCAAATATGTATGTTATAAATGTTTGTTGATTTCACTTTAGTCCTAATTCGACTGCTGTCCTTGGTTACCCTTTTCCATTCCTATCATTAAGTGCATGTTCATCTCTTTCCAAGGAGATGGTGGGTACTTCTGCACAGATACTCATCATGTCTCATCCTTCCTTCCTGGAGCTGTTTCTCATGCTGTTTTCCACCTTAAGAGCACACTCCTCTTTGGAATGATGGAAACATCCTGGTGTCAGTGGGATAACCACTAGCCTAGTACATGGGATGCTTGAGTTTGGATTCACCTATGACATTAGCTGGGCCTTCATCCCTAAGCAAATCACTTAATTTTTCTGGGCCTTATTTCCCTAGGCTACTGAATGAGGTGGGTGGACTAGACAGACTCTTCTCTGGCTCTTCTGTGATGCTTTTTGTGCACTTTAGGGATAGGTTAGCCTACTCTCCTGGAGTACAGAAGAGAAAGGGATTGAAAGGTGAACAAATGGAAATTCAGCATGTCTTCCCAGAGTGAATGTTAGATTGTGATTGGGAGAGTGCTGAGGATAGGCGGTCTGTTTCCTTCAAAAGGTGCCTTCCCTCTGTCCATTTCTTTGTGATTCATAGCAGTCCTAGGCAGCTGCAGCTCAGAGAAAAAGCTGATGGAGGGTACACATGAAACATTCTCTCTCACATGGATTAATGGCAAGCCAGGGCAGTGTATGGCCACATGGTAGAGGTTGTTTGTGTGTGTGGGTGGGTGGGTGGGGAGGGGCAGGTGGGAGGATGTTATTGCCTGCCATCCAATCATAGCATCTTTATTTACATAATATCCATATTTCTGAAGAGCGTTTAATGCATAGTAAGTGAAAACACAGGGCGGGGGCGTGAGAGAGAAGGAGAGAAATCCAAGGCAAATAATCTGACTTCTGTGAGTCTCAGTTTCCTTCTCTATACATTTATGGTAGTAACTACTTTACAAAGTTGTTTAAGGATTTTAAGGATATTGATAGGACAGGTTCTTTGTATCTATTTAGCACCCTTCCCTCTTCTGATAACACCATTCTGCTCTAGAGGAACTTCTCTTCCCTACTTGGATCATGTCTGTGATTTATAGGGGCTGCCAGCCATGTAGTAACTGATTACTCTACAGAAGCCCACCACCACTCTCCCAACTCTGTGATACTAACACGTGTGGGGATCTAAATATGCTAATGTATACTATTGCCAGAGTGTAAAATTGGCACAATAGTTCTAAGTGGTGATTTTGTAATAAGTATCTGAAATTTTCATTTTTACTCTTTCACCCATCAACTCCATTTCTAGTACTCTATCCCAGTTAAGAAAAAAAAAAAAAAACACTTGAGTGTGAACAATAATATATGTTCAAATATATTTATTGTAGCTTAATTTGTAAGGGTGAAAAGTAAAACATTTTAATAAATGTCCAAATCTTAGGTGTTATTTAAATTCCATGCAGCCTTTTAAATAATTTTTAGAAGAACATTTGTTAGCTTGAGAACAGAACACTCTCATATTTTTCAGTGAAAAAGAGGCCATAAAACAATGTACACAGTATAATTCTAATTGCTAATACACACACACACGCACATACACACACAGAGTGCGTGTTCAGAACTATATAGCAAAAATACCAACAATAGTTTTTCCCTGGACAGTGGGATTACTGGTGTATAGAGACATTGTAATGAATTCCCCAACACCCATCCCATTATGCCCCCACCTCTGCGCCATGTGCAACAGCCATGCAATTTGGTAACTTGGGTTTCATGGGTGGTCCATTATTGGGTCAAGTCAATCAGCATGGTCTAATCCCTGCAGTTACGGTTTTTAGATTAGAGGTGGGGACATAACCCAGGTCCCAGACATTTAGCATTATTTTGGCCTTAAACTTTTTAAAAATTGAAATTGTATAGCATATTTTAATAAACATATACATAGTGAACTTATTACTATAGTTGAGTTAATTAACATATTCATTTCTACACATAGTTACCTTTTCTATGTGTGTGTGAGAACACTTAAGATCTGCTCTCTCAGCAAATCTCAAGTATTCAATACAGTATTACTAACTATAGTCCCCATGCTGCATCTTAGATCTCTAGAACTTGTTCATCCTAGAACTGAAACTTTGTGCACTTTGACCAATGTCTCTCCATTTTCTCCAATATCTTGGCCTTAATGTCTGTTTCAGAGGCAGGCATATAACTTCACTTGGTCAAATCAGAGAGAATTAAAGGACTTTTATCTAATGTTTGGGTGGGAGATACACATTCTCTCTCCCTGAACATGGAAGCATAAGCATGTAGTCCTAGGTGATATGGGAAGAGATTCTGTGACCGTAGGGGAAGCCAGCCTTCAGATGAACTGGCACACAGAAGGCAGGACAGAGAAGTAGAATAAGACCTTATATCTGGTGACGCTGTCAAGTATCTGAATCAAAACAGCACTGAAGTCTGCCTTAATTTTGGGATGACCTAACATATTACCTAATCATTTGAGGTAGATATCATTGAGGTTCTCATACATAAATATGAAACAGATGAAAGTTCAAGTGATTTCCATTTTATTCCTTATAGTTTCCAATATTTTTTTTAAAATTGTACACTGAACATGTATTGCTTTTATAAGAAGAAAAGATTAGTTATTTTTAAAAATTGCATTAGCCCAAAACTGGGAAAGACCTACTAAATTAGTGCATCTTCTTCTCTCCTTACTCTCCCTTTTCTTCTCAACCTCCTTCAGTCCTCTTCCCCAAATTCCCACAAGAGCCAGAGAATCCAACAAAATGTCAAAATTTTGTCACTCCATTAATTAGGAGACTTGAATTGGGTGAGGCACAGCCTACATTCTGTGAAATTGATTGGCAAGTGACTGGCAGAGCTACCCTGTAGCTAGGGGGGCAGTGACAGAGAGGGGATTGATTACCATGTTTATCACGTGTGGCTCATTCTAAAGGTATGAAAACGTGGGAGGATTCACAGAGACACAGATTATCTTATGCTGACAGTAGCTCCAAAGCCATCTCCCTTACCTAATTTGGCAGAGAAAGGAAGAAAGTCCATAAACAATGTGGATTCCAAAAGCTGGAACTAAATGTAGACTAGGTACATACACCATATCAAATTGGTTAGAGCCTAAGGCATGATGCTGTGGAGAGAGGCATGGATAGGTGTGTTTAATTAAGCGGCACTTTCTCAGGGAGTCCGGCCTTAGGCATATGGAGAATGGGAAGGGAAAAGTAGTCCAGAATTCTATTGAGAAGGTGATTCAGAAATGGAACTGCAGGGAAACAAAGGGGTCAGTGGCCAAGCATATTTAAGATGTCATGTGGACAGCCCTGGGGAAGAAGAATGCTCACTGGTAGAATCTGTCTAATGATGGCACCTCCATCTCTATTCCTCACACCCATTGCTGGCTGGTTCCAGATTTTATGCACTGTGGAGCTGCCATTTACTAGATGTGACATCTTAGGCCAGTTGCTTAAATTCTCTGCCCTTGAATTTTTTCATCTGTAAAAGGGCTGAGAGTTGGACCAGAGAACCCTTAAGGACCCCGCCAGCTTTAGCATTCTACAGTTCTACAACTGGTCCATCCATCTGCCTGTCTGCACAAATCAGCCAATGAGGAGAGCCTTGGAAGCTTGTGCCTTCTGGAGCGCAGCGTTGTTTCCCTTCTGGCGAGGAAGGCATCCTCCCAGAGTGGTGCTCTCCGGGAAACGGGGCTTTTGAAGTCCATGCTGAGCTCCTTGCAGCTGCTCTGCAGAGGGAAAAAACCTGGATTTTAAAGAAGCAAATGGTCAGTTTTTTAATCAAAATTAACTCACAGCTGCAAGCAGCACAATAAAAGCACATTTTAAAATAATCAGATGCCACATTTTTAAATAATCAGATGCTTTTAGGGCCTCCTTCTGAAGTCAGAACAACTTTAGTCTGAGCTTCTGCAGGCTTCCTTTCAAAGCTGCAGCCTCAGGCACTAACTGTCCAGGGATAAAGCAGAGCCTAAAGCTTTTGGTGTCAGAAAAGAGGCAGAAAGTTTTATGATCTCAGGGACCCTAAAGGCTTCTGCTGTTTGTTTGTTTGTTTTGTTCTAATTAGGATGCATTACATATTTGCAACAGGCAACTGACAGGTAATGGATTGTTTTTGAAGGGTCATTTCATTAAACACTTTTTATCTTAATGTTCAGCGATCTTTTAAATTCCATTTAATCAACTAATCTTCATTTTATAACAGTAATAAAATGTGAACCTATGCAGTTACTGAAAGGTGCTTGAGATGAGAAAGTTCTAAAATGATACTAGTGTCTGTATTTCCACCTACATTTGGTACATTAGTTTTAGATGAGAATGATGTATACGAGTATTTAGAGGGTTGTTTAAAATGCTCTAGTCCACCACGATGCATCTGCATGTGAATTTCTACATGTTGCTCAGATTGCTGAATTGGCCTTAAGAGAAAAAGATATAATGGAGTTGAACATCTTGAGAAAAGTCTAATGAAATACTTAGCACATTGGAGAGGCCAACTTTGTCTAAGAGAGTCAAGATTCTTCATCATGAGTTGTTGAAGGCCAAGAATCACCTTGATCACTGGGTCTGGAGATAGGGAATTATAGTCAGGTGACCTCAGGGCAAATCTGTTCTTGGCTACCTGTTAACAGTATGAACTTGAGCAAGGGCCTTCATCTCCCAGATTTCTTGCCTGCGCAGCAGGTGTAATAATCCCCACCTTACCTAATGTCATGAGGACCGAATGCAAGAGTGTATATATAGTGAGCATAGTGACTACTCATATCAGGAGTCTAGCCTGATAGAGTGTTTTCAATAAACATTTTCCTTTATTTATTTTAAAGCAAAGATTTAACCATCAACTCTCAGAGAATGAATGGGTTTGACCTCCTATGAAGACTGAGAAAAATAGACAGAGAATGACTATCTATGAAAAGAAATACTGGACAGAAAAGGAATGGGCCTCTTCACCCCAAGATTGAAAATATCACTAAGTTCAAAAAGTTTTTTATATAAGTTAGGGGATGCTCTATACTTAACTAGATTTAAAGGAAAATTAGGAAAAAAAATTGAAATATGTCTAACTTTTCAAGATTGCTGTTCTCAAAGTCAACCACGTCTTTCCATCAGCGTCAGTAACTTGGCTATGATTGAAAGGCAATTTTTTTGTTCTTATTATAATTAATAATGATGATGCTGTCTTATATTGGATTTTGAGTATAGCCAGACTATTATTTTCATAATTAAGAGTATTGGGTAGAACTACATCATGTTGTTAAGGCCTTAGCCTGTCTTTCTTTAATCTGACCATTATAATAGCAGTGATAATAATAATGTCAAACACTGTTGTAAGCTTTATGCATATGGTAATAACTCATTAATACTTTAATGCTCATAACAACATTTGTGGAACCTTTGTTTCTATTTCCCTTTTACAAATGAGAAAACTGAGACACAAAGAGGTTAAATGACTTGTTCAAGGTCCTACAGCTTTATAATGGAGAATTTAAAGCCAGGCTACTGGCTACAGATGCCGCACTGAACCCACTTATCATACAATCATTTTTTTAACTATAAGAAAAGTGTTGTCACAGGCTATCTGGAAACACAGTATGGCCATTTAAATACCTAAAGTCTGGGCTATATATTACAGTTTAGAACAAGCATTTGCTTGAAGTTTGCTATGTTGTTTGCAATTGATACGTAGAGGAAGGTGTACTTAGGAATTTAATGTATTCACCATTAAGCATATGCGCTTTCAGGTACAGTATTTTTTATTCTGATGTTGATGTTGGTTTCTTTGTAAGTTGGAGGAAAGTCCATCTTGTTACAACACATCGGCCAATTGTAAGTCAGAAATCCTTATTTGTGAATATGCCTGTTACATTGTGAGTACTGTACAAGGTGCAATTTCAAGAAAATAACAAGAATTTCTCACAACCATTCATTCCTGCCTTACAGAAACTTAAGGGCTAATGAGGCACATCACATACAAACCAAAGGAACAAAGAGAACCAGAAGAGATTGGGGGAAAACATGGATGTGTGTGTGTGTGTGTGTGTGTGTGTATGCCATACATATGTGTATGTATGTATGTGTGTATGTGTGTGTATACACACACATACACACACACCATATATATCATCCATTAAACCATTTTATTCCTAAAGATCTTTTAAATCCTTTTCCCCCTGCCCAGCCCCTGCCCTTCACTTCCCTGGCCCTGACTCAGATCTTCAGCTCTTGCTCCTACAGCATTGCAGTAACCTTCTACTTAGTTGCTCTTCCTCCAGTACCATCCCTTCTTCTCCATTTTACACACCTCCAGGTGATCTTGCTGAAACAGAAAACTGACCCAATCACCATTCTGCTCAGGACCCTGAACTGACTCTTCACCCCCACACAATGAGCTTGAGCTCCTTAGGATGACATGTGACGCCCTCCACAAAATCCCCTGCTTCTGTTTCCAGCCTCTTCTTCCCTGATGCACCGTGCCCTTCAAGCTTTGCTCTTTGAACACGTGGAATGCCTTTGCCACTCTTGTCTGCTGGGGGAAATTCAGTGGATTCTTTCAGACTGAATTTAACTATTGCTTTTTTAGAAAATCCTCATTTGACTACCTCTCTCCTCATTGTTTAATCAAAAACAATTCTCCCACCTTTGTGCCCCCATAACACTCCATACAGACCTTTGTTATAGTCCTTCTCATGATGTTTTATAATTTTTTGGCTACGTGTCAATCTTCCCCACCAGAGGGAGGGCTCTGTAAGGGAAATATTGTGCCTTCATCTCTGTATCTATAGTATAGTTCCTGGAACAGAAAAGGTGTTTGACAAATTATTATAGATTGATGAATGAATGGATAAGTGAATGATGGAATAAATCATATTGCTTGAGTAAATGATGAATTTTGGAAGTTTTCTCTATTTCTTTAATGATCTCATTTAAATATCAGCGCAGTTTGTGTAAAGAATAAAATAGGGATTATATGGCAGCAAGCCTGGGGTCTAGTCCCCGACTGTCTCTAATTAGCCCTTTGGCCTTCGGCATATCACATAACCTCTCGGTGCCACAGCATCTTTCTCCAGAAGATGAGGACACAGACATCTAAAACCTCTGAGGTTGCCCTTAGGATCAAATAAAAATAATTCACAGTCAAAATGCTTTTGAAAAATACAAATGATAAAACATTTCAGCCAAGCTTCTCGTGACCAGACCTCTTATGTCTAATTCCATGCCAGGGAGGCATAACGTATATATGTCTCCCTGCTTCTTATTATCTCATAGTCTTCTTCATGTTCTTTCTTTAATTACTCTGGGTCATTGAAGAGGCTTGAGAGGGTTATATTTAGTAAGTTAGTATGTTCACAAGCAGAACCTAGAATTGTAAAGAGATTCTTAGAAAATATAGTACACATTCAGTACAAGAAGAGTATGTATTAGACCATCAAAAGTCAAAGGCATAATTTGAAATGATGAACGTATTCATTTTAAGTTACACATTACTTTGCATAGTTAATATCACTGTAATTAGTCATAGTTCTTATAATTTATTGAAAAAGATGCTCATCCCCTCTAGTGTACTACAGTGATGAATGTTGGGAGAGCAACTTTGGAAGCTGGAATCAAGAAAATGAGGAACAGTTGGAAAATTAGTATGTAAATCAGCACTACCCTTTATTCTTCGTTTTGAACCAGGGTTTTCATCACACACTGCCAACTCAGAGAGCTCCCACAAGTTAGAGCCGTCACTACTCCCAAAGAACTAGGTGGGCCGCTTCTACCTTAGGAAATGTTTAAAATCCTCTCAAACATTTGAGTAAATCTCTAGTAAATATTTAAACTCTGTATAACTAGTCACAAATAAATTAAGCTGATTTTATGCAGTCTCTCTAATTAGAAGGGCACAGCATTTGTTGAAACGTGATTAGTATTATTCATTAAGCAAAAAATTCTCATTTGTATCTTATTATCACTATTCTGCATAAACCAACACAATTTGTCATGAACTCCCTCATTTGCTGTATCCTCAAAAAGCAGATTATGCTTATTTTTCATTTGGACAGTGGAAAATCAAGCCAGGTGTTTGGCAGCAGCAGAGTGTTCAGGTGTAACTGTGCCAGTGATGGCACATTACGAGCAGCGTGGATGAAGAATGAGGCATGGAGAATCTTGGGACCGAGGTGCCTTGAGGCCCATCCCTTCCGAGTGCCCCTGCTGATGAGACAGGTGTTATACTGAGCTGCTGTGAAGGGATTGGGAAACAGGAAAGAAACTTTTTTGTAAAGTCAGAGCTTTCCCCTTTCATCAAAGCCTGAGAATGTTTGCTCGGATTCCTGCTGCATTTGAGCTGTGGGCGTGTGCATCGTAAAACCTCCATGAGTAGAACCTTTGTTTAAAATATTTCCAAAGCATAAAAGTTCAGCTTCGTGATTTGTCTAGAACCGTCTGTCTGTCTAGACACATAAGCACTGTACATATTTAGCTTTTCAAACTTATAGATATTGACAGATATGACAAAGACTGTGTTATATTATCTGGATGAATGGGGACTGTGGGCTGCTTTTCCTTCTCTGTAATCTGTTCTCCTTGTCTTTAAAATCCTCTTTGTTCTCTAGATGAGGTTAGAGACTCCACTAGTGCTTGTGACTGTAGCTGCTTTATGATTCTGGCAGAAATAAGGGCGTGAATGCTGTAGGGTCTATAAAATAGTGGAATGGTTATTGGAAATTATTTTTTAAAGGAAGCAATGCTCATAAATAAACTACTTCAAATGCTGTCTATTGTCTTGGAAGTTCAGAGTTATGAAGGACTTGGGGTACTCACTATTTGGCCTTTGCATGTGTCGGTTTCCCTTTTCTCCCTCTATTTCCCTTTATTACTTCATTGTCATCTCCTGTTTTAGTGAACACTCTACTTTTCTCAGGCCTTTCTCTCCTCTACTTCTGATATAGTTGGTTCTTTGAGAGACCAAGCATGTGGAATGATGTGGGAATAATATCCAACAAGAAAATATTGGAGAGAATGGGGATATTTCCCTAAAAACACACACAGCATAGGGATGGGGTATGATGGTGATCTTCAAATGTCCACCAAATGTTCAAAACCAGATTAGGACTATGTAGCTGCAAAAGCCTTCCTAAAGCAGGCAGGAGCACGATACAGGGAGACAGATTATGGCCCAGACTGAGGAAGTGCTCTCTAAACAGAGCTGTCCAGAAATGACATGGGCTGGTTTATGAGGTGGTGAGCTCCCCATCACTGGAAATAGTCAGTAAACTAGATGGGTTCCATGTTTCTTTCCATTACCAATACTTGATGGAATATTCTCTTTTATGGAAAGGCTGTGTTCAACTGCCTCCATCAAGCAAACTGGGAGAATTCCCAGGAGGATAGAATTTTAAAATATTCAAGAATTTCAAGTTCCTACTCTTCTCTGCCTCATAGTTTTTCAAGCCTGCAGAGCAGGCCACCTGCTACCACAGATTACCTGGCAAATGCTCTACTAACACCCAGGCTGGCTGGTCATGCTGAGAAACCAGTGTAATGCATGGCACTTATAACTTCAGTTTTAAGATACTTGTCAAGATTTCAGATCAAATCCTAACCAGTAGACTCAAGGACGCCTATTCACTGCTGTACGTCCAGTGTACAACTAGAAAGAAGTTAGCAGTCTATCCAGAAGTCACCATTTTTTGACTTTACAGCATATTCCTTGTCTTCTCCATGAATGAGGACTTCCCAAACACAGGCTTTGGGTATCACGTTTTGAACATAAACAGTTTATCTACTTTGGAGAATTTTATAAGGCCAAAAGATACTAATGAGCCCTGAGATAGGGACATGCAGTGTGAGGTAAAATTTGTTACAAAGTAGAGGGAAAAATATATTATCTTCTCAAATAGGAAACTAGTTGTGAACTAGGTTATTGGACAGGTAGAATAAAACTTATTAAACTTTCAGACAAGTTTTCATAAATTGTGATTAGGGACCACCTACTTGTTGAAATACAGATACCTGGGCTCAGTCTCAAACTTAAAAGTTTTCAAGTGCTGTGTAGCAAATTACCACTAATTTAGCAGTGTAAAACAACATCTATTTATTATCTCATGATGGTTCTGAAGATCAGAAATCCAAGCGGGCTTGGTTGGGTTCTCTGCTTAGGGTTTCACAAGGCTGAAATTAAGGTCTTACAAGGCTATATTCTTTTCTGAAGACTCAGGGGTGGGCATGGAAATCCATTTCCAAGCTCATTCACGTTATGGAAAAATTCATTCCCTTTCTGTCTGTCAGTTGGGGCTACTCTGCTCCTGGAGGCCACCCACTTCCTTTCCATGTGGCCCTCTCCGTGTTTAAACCAGCAAAAGCATGTGGAGTCCTTCTCACACGTGGAGACAACTCTGTGCTTTTGAAGGACTCATATGATTATATTAGGCCCATCTAGATAATTTAAGATACTCTAAGGAGTACTGACTTGCTACTTTAATTATGTCTCCAAAATCCCTTCTCAGCAACACTTAGGTTAGTGTTTGATTAAATAAACAGGGGAGAGGAGTCTTGGGGGTCCATCTTTAGAATTCTGCCTACTACACTTACTAAATCAGAGTCTCCTCAATGGAGTCAATGAAATTTGTCTTTTTAACAACATTCCAAGTTTGAGAATTAGTGGTTCAGAAGGTTAAGAAGAAAAGCAGTGAATGTCAGGGTCAGGTGAGTGGTATAGAAAATAACTTATAGGAGTTCTAAATGAGGGACCACTGAAGATTAAAGACACCAATGATTGCAGGGATATTTATGGAGAAATGAGAGCTTGAGCTTAGTCTTAAAGAAAGACATTCAGAAAGGAACAGGACAAAAGGCATAGACATAGATGTGAAAATGGGAAAACATAATTGACTTTTCAGAGTAAAATGAAGTTGAGTCAGGTTGGAGTTGAGGTGTGCAATTGTGATTTAAGAGAGAAGGTGTGAGGTTGGGATTATATTGCATAGAACCTTAATGGCCAGGTCAAGGAATTTAAATAAAGGAAAGCCATTTTAAAGAAGAATCATGTTTTTTAAATGGTGTAATTTTATTCCTTTTACCTCACTATCTTACTATACTTCTCTGCAATTGAGGATTACAGTTATTTTCTTTCAGTAAAGTCAAGGTCTTGGTTATTATCTAATGATAGACAACATTTTTATTATTTTATTCACAGGGATGAGGAAGGAACAGGTTTTTCAAGTTGTAAGAAATAACCTGGCTATGGGAAAGGGTAAGAAGACCCAGGGTTCAGACTCTCTGGTTGGGGGAGGATGAGGGTGACATTTTGAGTCTCTTTTAAAAGCACCTTTCTACATAGTCTGATTCCTAAAATGTTCTCCATTTACCATCCTCTAAGGTATAACTGTACTCCAAAGACCCCAGATACTTAATGGGGAATAGGACAAGGGGAGGACTATTAGTCATTGCATAGTTGCTAGCATTGAAAGCTGAGAGCCAATTTTGCAGCTTGGGACAGAAGGTAGACTACCTTGGAGCCAGGTTCAAAGCTTTGATACCAGATGAAAGCTGCAGATACAGAAGGGTAACATTTGACAAGCGGGTGGATGACAGAGTGGGTACACTAGAGAGTGTGGTTAATTTAATGACTCCAGATAAGGCTTCTTTAAAATTGAAAGCAAGCCACTGGGAAACAGCCAGCAAAGCTGTAACTTGTAGATTTTCCCCTCCTGGTAGATATGGATGGGGAAAAGAGAAGGGACACAGGTAGTTTTGAATTCTAAAAACTTAAATTGCTTCTCAGAAAGAGGCAGTATAGACTTTTCTCACTGGAATTTATGAGGGTTCAAATCAAATTCTCTAGGAAAGTGGAGGTTAACTTTAAGTGACAAATCTAAATATTATGTTTTAAATGTTAAATGAATTATATAAAGATTATTTATGCTCTTTCTTCCCCACCAATGATGTGGGGAAATTCTGAATTTCTATATTACTGAACCATACAATTTAGCCTTTAGTTATGTTTTACTTAGAATGAAAGATGAGAGAACCTCAGGATTTTGAGCACTTAAAGTTCATCTAATTCCATCACCTTCTAAATTCATTACTTTACTTATTCATTTAACTATCAAGAATAACTCTATCACTATTTGTGAGGTTCAAGAGATAAAAGATAAACTAAACACACCCCTGTCTTCAAAGTGCTCACACTCTGCTCTAGGAAACAAACAGCAAAATGTGGCCCTGTGAAGAGCTGAGCCTCCACAGTTACCCAGTGGCAACAAGACATAGATTATAAGGGGAAGGGCAAGTCACCAGTCCACTTCACCCTTTCTCCAGTGTCAGTGGGACTTCGTAGGGAGCTGAGGCTCCACCTCTGCCTGGAAAAAAGGTAATGTGAGTTAGGGATAGTCATCCCATAACTTCTTCCCTCCCTGTTGCCAGTGGGGCATAGTGGGGAGCTCAGCTGAGCTTATACCCTTTCTTGACAGCAATGAGGTGGTGTGAGGTACTTTCACCAGCAAGGTGTCTTAGAGGCTGAAGGAGGAGCTGAACTTCCTCTCAACCCATTTGCAATGAGGCAGTGTGAGTCAGCATCCCACTTTCACACAGGTGATGTCAGCAGGGCCCAGGTGGAAGTTAGACATACACATCTACCTAGTCCTCAGAGTATAGCATAACAAGAAGAATACCAACAAAAAAGAAGATCAAATAGAGCCATAGTCCATTAGCATGATATCCAAAATGTCCAGATACCATAAAAAACAAAACAACAACAACAAACAAAACACACAGCATACCAAGAACCAAGAAAAGCAAAACTTGAATAAGAAATGATAATCAGCAGACACAAACACCAAGATGCATCAGATGTTGAAACTATCTGACAAGAATTCCAAAGCAGTCATCATAAGAATGCTTCAATAAGCAATTACAAATTCTCTTGAAACAAATTTAAAAAATGAAAACTCAGCAAATATATAGAAATTATAAAAAAGAGCCAAATGGAAATTATAGAACTGAAAATCCTTAAAATAAAATAGTCAGTAGATGAGCTCAGTATTAGAGATACAGAGGATAGAATCAGTGGACTTTAGGTCAGAATAATATAGTTCATACAATCTTAATAAAAATAGACTGTGAAAAAAAGAAAGAAAAAGAGAGAAAGTGGAACTGAAGAAACATTTAAATAAATAATGCCTGAAAACTTCTTAAATTTGGTAAAACACATAAACCCTTTCCTATGGATTGAATGTCCCCCCCAAACTCATTGAAGCTTAAATTATGTCCCCCAAAGTTCCAGGTATTGGAAATTTGGCCTTCAGTGTGAATGTTGGGAGGGTGGGAAATCCTATTATGGTGATTGAAAGGTGGGCCTTGAGGGGGTGATTAGATTGTAAGACCCTGCAGTAGTGAATTGGTTGATAATAGTGGTCAGGGGCGTGGTTCTGAGGGCTTTAAAAGGACAGCATGTGAGAGTCTCTCTACTTCACCATTTTCTGCCATGTGAGACTCCTGCATTGCTGTAAAGCCACCACCAAAGAAGGTCCTCACCAGATGTGTTTCCTGGACTTTGGACTTCTCAGCCTCGGAAACTGTAAGCAATACATTTTGTTTTCTTACAAATCACCGAATTCCAGGTATTTTCTTATAAGCAACAGAAACAGACTAATACACTTACATGTTCAAGATGCTGAGCAAACCTTAAAAGGGATAAAGCCAAAGAAATCCGTATCAAGGTACTTTACAACTAAACTTTTGAAAATTAAATACAAAGAAAAAATCATGAAAGCAGCTAGAAAAGAAATGACATATTACTTATAGTGAAACAGCAATTCAAATGATTGCAAATTTTTTATTTGAATCTAGGAAGACCAAAAAGAAGACAGAAGTTTTCAGTGCTTAAGGAAAAGAATAATCAACTCAGAAATTTATATCCAGCAAAAATATCCTTTGATAATGAAGAGATGCATCCTTCTCAGATGAAGGAAAACTAAGAAAATTTGTCACTAGCAAACCTGTACTTAAAGAATGGCTATTGGAAGTGCTCTAAACGGAAAAGAAATGAAAATAGAAAAAAGTCTGGAAATTAAGAAAGAACATCAGAATGCATACAAATTGGGGTAAATATAATAGGCTGTTCTCATAAATTCTTAAAATTATATTTGATGGTTGAAACAAAATGCTGTCTGATGTGGTGCTTAATATGTGTAGAAGAAGTACTTAAGAAAACAATATTTAAAAAGAGGGGAAGGTAAAGAGACATAAATGAGAATAAAGTTTCTACACTTCACTTGAAGTGATGAAACACTGAGACTAGTAAACTGTGATGTGTCATAGTCTGAAATGAAAAAAGAAATGTTTTTCCTAAAACTGGAAATCTACCTGTCAACAAAAACACCCTCAGTGGACTGTACATTGATGAAAAATACAATTTTACTGTGTTAACAACAACAGCAACAAAGTCATTCTGCTGCTTATTGGACTGCATTGGATCAGAGATGTCGCCTTTGATAGTTCAGGTTGGATATGAGAGTAGAAGCGGTGGGGCTTGAAAAAAGTAGATGCATTTCGATGCCTGAGTATCCTTTCTAAGTTCCACAACAAACAGATTCTAGCTCAAATTCAAACTCATCTAAAAAAGACTGTCTCTTCCTTCCCCAGGCATTTTTACCTTTGATTTAGAGTAATATCCCTGAGCAATTAAAATTCAATCCTAGCCATGGGTTCAGTCCCACCAGCTGGCAAAATCAGAAAATAATTGTGCTGCCATAGCCCTGGAGTCTGGTTTTCTAATTACAAGTCAAAAGTCACAACTCCAATGGATGAAAGCCTTCCATATTATTCTGCTATGTTGTATACTTACATGATATCCATGGACAGGTAGTCAAGGTCCTAACTCCAGCCCAGGCACCCACTGTGATCCCAGTGCCTGAGTGCAATACAAAACATGGTGTCACTTTGGGCAAATGCATATTAATTTAGGCCTTAGCACTAATGTCTGCTTTGTCTTGTTCTTTTGAACTATACTAGACTACACATAGGCTTTGAGAACTGCTCTTACCTTTCTAACTTGAAGTCCCTTTCCCTAAGCTTCATATGATGAACATAGTCTTCAGAAACTTATCACTTTCAGTGTGAGAGAAGGATGAAGAGGGCAGTCCTTCTGGGATTTGGAGCAGAACTGGCTAAAGCAGTGTTTCCATTTCTCTATGCCTCCCTGGACCTGCTGGACCTTGCAATTAGAGCCAACGAAGGAGCCTCATTGAAAGAAGGTAGATAATAACGAAGTGATATGAATCCATCCAAACAGGGACTCTTGAGGTGTGGTAGAGAAGCAGGAATAGCTCTTCTATCTTTTGCCTGCCCACACCCAAAACTTCGTGCCTACTTATCATAGCTCAACTGTGCATCCGTGAGGACTTCATTATGTCCTTGGACTTTCCTTCTTGGAGGGGTAGAATGAAATATAAAGGGATTAAAACTCTTCTACAGCTAGGGTTTTCAAAATTCAGCTGTGCATTGTGCTAGACACTCTGCTTGGAGTCAAAGAGACTGGCATTTCTTTGAAGAAACATTATGTAAATAAAATGGGTGAGTAGTTGCTCTGCTTGAAATGAAGGGTGAGGATCCCCAATTCCTAATCTCTCAGCCTTTCCCTTTGGGATACTATGAAGCACTTTCTTGGAACACTAGGATGCAACATGGTAAGCTGGAAACCACTAAATTAAAAGTCAAAAGTATAGGTAATGCTCAGGCCTGGATTTCTGCCTTCTTATCCTGATGAGCATTGCTGGCTATGCCTCTAGAGTCCTCCTGTTCAGGATACTAGCCAATTTCTCTCTAGCTCATGAAAGGACTGATTCCACCTCACTTTCTGTCAACTAGGAGTCCTGCTCCTAGTGACCGATCACTTGAAGACATAGCCATTAACCCACCTGACTTAGGAGAATTGATTATGTTACATTACCACTGCAGTGATCATCTTCCTTGGGTCTGAGCTGGCACTTTGTACCCTTTAGTTTTTAGTCCTAAAGGCCATTGGTCAGTTTCTCTAGGGCTTGACCCAGCAGGTACCTGTACCATTCTCTGCTTGGAGTGGTTCATACATGCTTTTTGTGTCTGAGCCAACTTATGATAGCTATCTCTTCTATGGACAGCTCTGAATAGGCAATTTATTTGTTACGTTGAGGCAGATATTGATATAGATATTGAGGCAGAATTTATATCCAATGGTCCAAATTCTGCTTCTTGAGTGTATCATGGGACAAGATTAGTTTCTCTCCCACATGATGGTTCTTTAAGTATTTGAAGACACATGTCATATCTTCACTGAGCCTTTTGTTTTTGAATTATGTATTTTTTTCAGGATGCATTTATCATTTTATCTTTAATACTAAGTCGTAAAACTGGCTTATATTATCACCTGCAGCAATGATGGTTTCCTGTCTTTAAAAACAAAATTCTCCAAGAGTAAAGACATCCATGAGAAGTTCTGTGGGAAATTCACAATGAGATGTATCTTTGCACCATCACCCTCTGCTTCTTCATTTGGCCACTATTTTAGATAAGGAATGGTGATTGTTCAGGAGAGATGTTTGTGATCCCTGAAGACTGGATACAATGGATGCATGAAAGGGGAGGGAATCAGTTGGTAGTGACCAAAACACTGTTTGAGTTGACACTTTTGCCTACTCTTCACCCGCACTGAACTGTGCTGATGACTACTGCCACCATGGCTAGGCTCATTACCCAGGCTCCAGAAGAAACATATATTAATTTCTGTTCATCCATATTCTTGTAAATGTATATCCTTCAAAATAAAATTGATTTTTTGCCTAGACCAAAGTCACAGAGCTAGTCTCTTAGTTTTCTCCTAGTAGTTTTGCAGTTTTGGGTCTTACCCTTTAATCTACTTTGAGTTAATTTTTGTATGAGAGATAAGGATAAGGCTTTATTCTTCTGCATGTGGATATCCTGTTTCCCCAGCACCATTTATTGAAGAGGCTATTGTTTCCCCATTGTGCATACTTGGCACCTTTGTTGAAAATCTGTGGATGCATGGGTTCCATTCATCTATGTGTCTGTTTTTATGGCAGTACCATGCTGTTTTGGTTGCTATAGCTTTGTAGTATGTTTTGAAGTCATGTAGTGTGATATCACCCATGTTGTTCTTTTTGCTAAAGATTGCTTTTGCTATTTGGGGTTTTTGTGGTTCCATATGAATTTTAGGATTTTTTTTCTATTTCTGTGAAGAATATCATTGTATTTTGGCAGGGATTGCATTGAATCTGTAAATTGCTTTGGGTAGTATAAATATTCAAAAAATATTAATTCTTCTCATCTGTGAACCTGAGATATCTTTACATTTATTTGTGTCTACTTTAATTTCTTTCATTGATGCTTAATAGTTTTCATTGTAGAGATCTTTTACCTCCATGATCAAATTTATACCTAGGTATTTTACTTCTTTCGTAACTATTGTAAAAGCCATTGCTTTTTTTAATTTCTTTTTCAGATAATTGCTATTTGTGTATAAAAATGTTACCAAGTTTTGTGTGTTGATTTTGTATTCTGCAACTTTACTGAATTCATTTATTTATTCAAATAGTTTTTTGGTGGAGTCTTTGAGGTTTTCTGTAAGTATGATCATGTTGTCTGCAAACAGGGACAATTTGACTTCCTCCTTCCCAATTTGGGTGCTTTTTATTTTTCACTTGCCTGATTATTCTAGCAAGAACTTGTACTACTATGTTGAATAAAAGTGATGAAAGTGGAAATCCTTGTCATAGAGAGAAAGCTTTCAGCTTTTCCTCATTCAGTATAATGTTAGGTGTGGGTTTCTTATGTTTGGCCTTCATTATCTTGAGGTATATTCCTTCTCTACCTAATTTTTTGAGAATTTTTATCATGAACAATGTTGGACTTTATCAAATGCTTTCTCTGCATCTATTGAGATGATCATATGGTTTTTGTCCTTCATTGTGTTGATGTGATGTATTATGTTTATTGATTTGTGTTTTTAAACCATCCTTGCATCCCTGGGATGAATCCCACTTGATCATGGTGAATAATCTTTTTGATATACGGTTGGATTTGGTTTGCTAGTATTTTGTTGAGGATTTTTGCATCTATGTTCATCAAGAATACAATAAAAGCAAATATAGACAAGTGGGATTACAATTAAATGAGAGTTTCTTCATGGCAAAGGAAACAATCAACAAAGTAAAGACATAACCTACAGAATGGGAGAATATGTTTGCAAACTATGCATCTAGTTAGGGCTTAATATCCAAAATGTGTAAGGAAATCAAACAACTCAACAACAACAAGAATAAAACAAGCTGATTTAAAAATGGGCAAAAGAATCAAATAGACCTTTCTCAAAAGAAGACATACAAATGGCCAACAGATGTATGAAAAAATGTGCAACATCACTAAGCATAAGGAAGTGCAAATCAAAACTGCAGCAAAATATCAACTTACACCAGTTAGAATAGCTACTATCAAAAAATCAAAAGATGACAAGTGTTGGTGAGGATATGGAGAAAAGGCAACATTTACACACTGCTGGTGAGGATGTAAATTAATACAGCCATTATGCAAAACTGTATGGAGTTTCCTCAAAAAAATAAAAATAGAACTACTATACAATGCAGCAATCTTACTACTGGGTATATATATTCAAAGGAAAGAAAATTTGATGTCAAAGAGATATCTATACTCCCATGTTCATTATAGCATTACTCACAATAACCAAGACATGGAATTAACCTAAATGTTCATCAGTTGTTAAGTGGATAAGGCAAGTATAACATACATACACAGTGCAATACTATTCAGCCATAAAAAAGAATGAAATCCCATCATTTGTGGCAACATAGATGAACCCAGAGAACATCATGTTAAGTGAAGCAAACCAGGCACAGAAAGACAAATATCACTTGATCTCATTCATATGTGGAATCTAAAATTTGTTCCTACAGAAGCAGAGAGTAGAATAGTGGTTACCAGAATATGAGGAGGGTAGCGGGGAAGGGGGTAATGGTAAAAGATCTATCAATGGGTACAAAAACCACAGTTAGATAGGAAGAATAAGTTTTGGTGTTCAATTGCATAGTCGGACCACTAGAGTTGACAATATTTTATTGCATATTTCAAAATAGCTAGAAGTTTTTTAATGTTTTCATTACAAAGAAATGATAAATATTTAAGATAATGCACATGCTAATTACCCTGCTTTCATCATTACACAATGTATGCATGCATAGAAATATCATGTATAGAAATATCATAAATATGTACAATTAAAAAAAAAAGAAATAGGCATTTTATATCTCCAGTGCCCAGCACAGTGGTTAACACAAAGTGGGCTTTCAATATATAGTTGGTGATTGAATGAATAGGTAAATGAAATAAGGAAAAACCCCAAAGCATTCTCTCTTCTTCTCCTTCTCTTTCCTCTCTCTCTCTGTCTCTGTCTCTGCCTGTTTCTCTTTCTTGTGTGTGCGTGTATGCACACGCACGCACACACACACACATCCCTACCTATAAGGGTCCAATCATGCACCAAGGCCATACGCTAATCCTTCACCTCACCAGCTCAGGGTCTTAGCATCATGTTATCCTAGGGCTGCTTTTCTCTGACAGTGGATGCTGATTGCAGGATCTGAACTCTCCTGCTGTCCTAAGTGACCAAGTCAGTTTATTTGACTTGCAATAACTGATTCCTGTCTTGTGTCTCTCTCTCCATGTACGTTCATCAGTTTCCTGCCCAGTTGCAAATTCTGTATGGGAGTACTCTTGCCTGGGTCCCTGCTATCTGCAGTGGGATCTCCCTAGTCTAACTACTCAAGCCTATGCTCATTGCCTCATTTTCATTTATTCATTCTCTTACTCATTTATTCATAGAGCAAACATTTACTATATGCCCACTGTATGGCTGGGAAAAAGACAGTGAGTAAAATACTGGTCCTTGCTTAGGAAGCATAGAGTTTTATGGAATTCCATTCTCCTGTGAAAGCCTTCATCATTGTCTGCTGCTGAGACCTCCCTTAAGAGTTCCTCTGGTTTCCTTTGCATCTGTATGTCCACTGGGTCCAGACCCCCTCACCACCACCCCACTGCCGCTGCCTGGGTCCTGCGCCTGACACCTTGTGAGTCTACCTTGGAAGCCTGTGCACTCTGAAATCAGCACTATGCTTCCATGGGGACCCATGACCCTATGCGGACATCATCAGTGCTCCATGTAATGAACAAGTTCCCCACAAGCACATACACATACACCACACAAACATACACACATGCGCACACACACGTTTATAATGCTTGCTCTATTGTACTCTGCCAGAAAAAAAATGATTTTAGTTATATCAGTCGTCTCTGATTTTAAGACTTCCTGTTACACATCCTCAAACTTGTATGCTTGCATTGGACAAGGTGACTGAGGACTCATAGTATTTCCTGAAATACTGTGTATGGTGTCAAATGGCTAAGGTGCCAAGCTTAGCTCACTGGTTCTGGATCTGAATATGAATGGTGAACGGTAACGACACAGTTTTTTTCTTTTTTTCCCCGATTCCATATTATCAAATTGAATATATCAGGGTACATATTCATTGCCTTAGCCTCCTGGGTTGAAATGCTGTGCACATGCATAATCAGATAAGGAGAAATGGGACCTATCCTCATTTTGAAACTCAATGCACCTGGAACAAAGAACCTCTAAGTCTGCTTACCATCTGCTGGGGGAAGAGAAGGCCCCCCACTGCCCTATTTGCCACACTTAAATTGAAGGGTGCATTCCCTGCAGACAGCTGACAACTTGAATCTACAGCCCCATGTGGATTTCACCCTCAAATGCCCAGATGAAGTTTTGTGGGAGTTCTTTGACTGCTCACATTTGGGAGGAGACTGAAATTTACTTTCTGGGTGGGAGGACTAGTAAGAAAGAGTCAATGTTCTGTAAACCATAGAATAAAAGACAGAGACAAAAAGACAGATAATAAGTATATGTTTTATTTAATAATGTTCTCAGTAGTTTCAGTCATTTTTCTGTAATTTTCATGATAAATGCAAGTGATACTTTTCTGCATATCCTTAGAGTTAAGAAAACAGGCTGGGGAAATAATTTTTTAGTCAAATATGAAAGTGTACATGATTCTAATACCTTGGAGGAGATTTCCTTCTACTTTCCATTGTTCTGTAAATGAAAAGTAAATTATTCTTTGTTAAAAAACTTTCCGTTGAATAGTTTTATAGCAAATGTTTCATTCACTTCAATAAATAAATGTACAATATTTTTTGAAAATTGAGACTCAGGCTTTGTAAAATTTAACAACTCCACCAAATTAGTCTCTCCAGTTCTTATTCTGCAATAGAAAATTATGCTTTTTAACTTTTAGTTAAGTAGCATTTGAATAAAATGTCTAATTCACTTCTGAGCTTTAGTGAAGTGTTAGACCTGTGATACCCAAAGGCAGTTAACGTTAGCAAGCTAAAGTGTTTTTAATGATTATGCTCTCTTTTAATGAGAGGTGCCGTCTCAATGAATGCAGCGGGGTCACGTGGATGTAACATCGCTTTAGAAATTAGGCTTCTGGAGGCCTCCTCACAAGACTTCTAATGCGTCACTCCGGCTCTTTGCAGATATCTTGACCTCTCTGGGTATTGGCTTTTTCTGCTGTTAAGATGGAAATAATACAATCTGGTGTCTGCAGAAACTCTCAGGGATCCTTGAACAAGAGGAACTTTTTACACGCACATAATATAGAAACTCACGGTGGATCTATCTAAAACCTGAAAGGAACAGTAAGCAGATTTCATTCATATGACCATTAATCTAAGTCAGAATTATTTTGGATTACAGGTTAATTTCTTTGTTTTATGTTTGTGGTTTATTATTTTGGTTGATTTTTTGGAATGAGTGTGAGGGAGGAAAGAAGAAAGAACTGAATATATTGAAACAATGATTCTTGCTTCTAAATGTAGGATTGCATTTTAATCAAAACAATAAGTAGGATGCATGCACTGCCATACATGTTATGCTATGAGAGGTCCAGAAACTTCCCAAAGCCTCAAGTCTTGCTTTATGTTTAGAAAAAATTGTGTGGGGGAAATTATAGTTGCTACTTCTCTTTGGCACTTTGTAAGCACAAGGCAAACGACCCTCTGTACTCTTGATTCTTGTACCACAATAAAGGAAGTTGGTGTTATTTTTAAAGATGTGTCCCCTCAAAACCGTACAATCATGGTTGGTCAACCATGGCCAGTTGGCTAGTTGGGGTGGGACTGGAATTTGGCACTGAATTTCCTCACTAGCAGGGATGGGAGCTGGAGAAGCTGCTTTCTGGAATGCCAAATGTCTTCGAGGGGCATAGCGATACACTTTTATCTTAAGGACAGGTTCATGTCTCTTTCATCTTTGTATCTACTGTACCTAGCACAGGACCTGGCACAATATATAAATAATTACAGACTAAAACCAAGTAGAACAAAAATATGGTATCTTAAATGGTTGCACCCCTTCTAAGTAAAGCAGAGTCACATGAACTCTGGCATTCCTCATTTCTGTCTTAAAAAGAAGTGTAGTTTAATTAGTCAGGTCTGTTTTCTGACATCTAGCTCCAACTTTCATTTTGTATGTTGTGAGACTCTCAGATTAAAAAATGATCCCTTGAGTAGCATGCAAATATTTGAGGACATAATGTGGAGTCCTAAGGAATATGCCTACCTGGGTCCAGTGGAGTATTAGCTTGTAGGCAGTAAATCATTCTAGAGGAAGAATGTCTACATCATCTTCTATTGTACAGCTGCTTCTCCCTAGAATCTTGGTGTATTTTATATTTCTCTATAACCAGTAGGACTAAATTATAAACAAAATTATTCATGTAGTTATATGTTCTGTTTTTCAGTATCTTTTACATGTCATTTTCATATGCGTGTAGCATGTGATTCATTGGATTGGGTATATTATAGGGATAAAAGGAGATATCAAAGTATGAGCACAAAACCCAGTTTATAAGGAGTTTGGGAAATCTTTTGTTGGGCTCAGACAAGTGCATTGGTATCCAAAGTGTTTCTTTGAGTTTCAACCCAAACATATCAAGTTGCTCAAGAATTTTTTTCCCCCCTGGTTAAAGTCAAATCAAAAGAAATCATCAGATGTTGGGTGGAAATGAAAGTAAATCTCTTGCAAAGTTCTAGTCATGAGGGAGCGCATTTGCTCAAAGTTTATCCCAGGTGCACCCAGTCTTGACTCAGATTTTTCTAACGTTATACAAAGCTCAACAAAGCGGGTTTGCTTTTAAGCAAAATTCCTAAATGAACACATTTTGCCTCATGTACAAACACAATGGGAAATTTTAATTATAAATGATTTCTTGTTTTATATAACCTTTTTTTTTTTTAAAAAGCTCTCAAGCCAAATATGGGTCTTCATTGTAGCCCATCAATAGACAGGGACAGAAGTACAGACTTGGCTGTCTTTGGTGCCTATCAATTTTCATTTGTAATGATAAAGGTTTGAAATGATAAAGGTTTTGGGCATAGGGGTATCTGCCCAAATAGAGAATTATCTGAAGAATTTTACCAATTTGGGTGGCCAGGCAATGTTGTCTGGTTTCATAGATGTGCCCAGAGTAGTTTCAGTCTATGTATTTATGACTGCTTTGTAATCACCTATTTCAACACATTTCAGAGACAGTCAGAACCAGAGCACCTACAACTCAGTAACTCAGAGTGAAGAGCTTGTAGCACACTTTATTCCCAAGTCAGTCAGTGTCTTCCACTGTGGTTTTGGGGTCGCCTTAAATCATGGTTGTTGCTGCTTGAGAAGCTTGACACAACTGTTCTCAGTCCTGGGTCTGATGTTAAAGACTAAGGCCTTGTTTACCCACTAAAGAATAGCGTATGATCCCCTCAATTCAGTAACTATTCATGGTTCAATTAACAGGTACCATGAAGACATTTAAGAGATGAAATGCAAAGGACCACGCTAGGCACCCTAGGAAATAAACAGAAGTATGAAATATAGCTAATGTTTTAGCAAAGTGTACCATTACATAAAGGAAGAAGGCAAATTCAGTGAGGCATTTAAATCATAATATTGAACATTAAATAAGAAGATCAATTTATGGGGCAAAGGAAGTGTTACCGAAAGTCAGAGAAGGGACAGAAGGATATGGTTACACAGAGGAGTTGGGGCTTGAACTGGACATTGGCAATTATATAGAACTTTGATGGAGGGAAAGGGAGTAGCGTATTATACAGAGGTACATAGCTGATATCCAAGGGCCTTGGTGATGGAAATTGGTATTTTCTCTGTGGAGGAGCTCTAGTACCCTAGAAACATTCCAAGGTTAATGGAATCACCTGTGCAAGAATTTCCATTGAATACTGGAAAGACACTAGTCATTCTCAGTCCTGCTATCAGTGGTACAGAAAATCCAAATGAAAGCAGCCTTCACAAGCGCACCTGGCTTTTCATTGACAGATTCAAAGACTGGAAGCCCATACTTCCCCACCCCAGCTGTGTTCTCTGCTGCTCTGCCTCCCCAGGAGTGTGGTGCATTGTCCCATCTCTCCCCTTGAGGGGGCCCTGGTAGTCACATTAATTGGCTGTTCAACTATTGATTCTAAAATTCTGACATTTCCTCTGGGATATTTGGATTTTGAAAGGAACATCTTTCCTCTTAGGCTATTTGGTATATATACATGAACCTAAAGAGATTCCAATATTTGCTATCGCATACCCACTGTGACCTATTCAATTGCCTTGTCCGAGCAGCAGGGATCCTTAAAAGACTGTCCACTACCTAGTACATCACTTCAGGATGACAGGATAAAGGATCTAGTAGGCAGAATGATGACCTTACGTTGATCTGAGTGCTTCACAGACATAGTTACCCATCCCAGTAACTGCTAGTTAAAAAGAATACATGAAAGAAATGTGGTGACACACACCCCTACCAGGTATCTGTGCAACCATTTACATATGTAGATTGGTTTCTGGGCTCTATTACAGAGCTAACCCTAAACTAACTTTTTTTTCTTTTATATGATTTGCACATTTTCCTATATTGCTTTGTAAGCATTGTGTGTGTGTGTGTTTGTGTGTGTTAGCTTTCTAGGCTAGCCTATAAATTCTCAGAGGTAAAAATTACATCTTTTGGAATCATTCATAGTGCCTACCAGATGGATTTGGGCTCCAGTAAGAGCATAAATGTAGCCTAGTTTAATTCATAGAGAATTTGTTTCTGATTCCTCGCTTTATTACATGTACCACTCAAACTCTAGTTTATCTCCTTCAAAAGGTTTATATTTCTTCCTCGTGTTCATTTCATGCTCAGTGTATATGTGTATAACCAGTCAACTTCATCTCAGTTCTTTTTATTTCCTTGTGTGGGAGCCATTTTAATAGTATTTGTTTCAAGTGAAGGTCTGTTATTCAAAGTAAACACACAGAACTTGGCTAGAGAAAACTATTTGAATAATATTCATATAGCAATAAAACCTTGAAAATGTAAATATAAAATACAATATCCACGTTAGTAATGTTATTCACACACTTTACTAAGTGCTGTTAGAATAGGATATAGCTAATCATAGAAGAATTGCAGTCTGTATACTATAAATATCTTTCATCTTGAGGATCACAAATAATTTTTACTAAAGGTAGTTATAATATATATTCGTAGTAACCATGCTCTTTTCACAAAGTTTTAATGTCAAAACACAGATGGGATGGGTCTAATATGCAATTAAGTTTGCATCTGAGGATTCCAAATTTGTTGTTCATTCTAAAATATAGGTTAGGTGCTTGTGAAAGCACAGCCTCTTCATCGTAAATATGGAAATTCAGTCCCTGCTCTATTCTTGCTAGCTAGCTAGCTACTCAGGGCCTTCAAAGAAAAGAGTTTTGTTATTCACCTTTACAATCCTAGTGGAGAAGCCAGAAGGTTGTTTTATCCTCCCAGAGCAGCTATTTTGAGCACTAAGGTATTGTAAAACCATTAGATCATAGATGTTAATGATTGTGGACTTATGGTGGGGGTGGGGAAAGGGAAATGCTAGAATTTTCAGGAAGGTATTCTTCATTGAAGATGACAACAAGCTGCTTGGAAGAGTGCTACTGAATGATAGGAAGAGTACTGAATGTAGAGTCCCCAAAACTGGAATTTGGAACCTGAGCTCTGAGCTGTGCCATGCTCTAGCTATGTGGCTTAGGCAATAATAATGACTGCATATGGAATAAAAACTATACATTATTAAATGGTTTCTATTTACCAGGTACTTTGCATCTGTCATTCTAATCCTCATTATGTCAACAAGTGGTAGCTATTATTTTCCCTGTTTTACAGATGAGGAAATAGACAGGGAAGTGCAATAACTTTCTAAAGGTCACACTACCAGTGAATTGTGAGAGCTAGGATTTAACATAAAGTCTGTTTGAGACCAAAGTCCAGACACTTCCACTAGACCATGATGCCAACAAGGCATCTTCAAGCCACCATGTTTCAAATATTTACTATAAACCAATCAACCTAAGTGCTCAACCTAAATTATTTCATTTGACTTAGAGATAAAAATGCTGTGAGATCAGTATCATTTTACAGAGTCCTAAACTGCAAAGGAAAAGTGACTTGCTCAAATTCATAAATTTAGTATATGGCAGAGATAAGCTAATTTAAAAATATATTATTCTTTATTATAATATTCTGTTTCCCTTTCTTGAGTTACAGTCCTTTCCTTTAACCAACTCTGTCTCATTTGACCTTTATAATTCTCCTTTGGTGGCAGTCAGGGGTGGCATTTTTTCCTTCTGTTTTAAAGATAAGGAAAAAGACTCTCAAAAGCATCCCTCCTGGTTTTCTCCTGTCCACTGGTTGTTTCTCTTCTGTTTGCCTTGGTTTTTTTTCTTAAGGTTGGAGCTCTCCAAGGGCTCATCCCCAACCATCTTCTCTATTTCTGTTTCCCTAAGGGAATTCACCTAGTCCTATGTTACTGAATGCATTGATCATTCCTGAATTTAAATCTCTACTTTTATGACTTCCAAATCTCTGCATTGATGACTCCCAAACTTAAATCTCTAGTCTTTGGTGTTCCTCTGAGTTCCAGATATCTGTTCAGCATATTCACTTGTATGCCTGAAAGGCATCTCAAACTCAACATGATTGAAACCAAGTTATTGTTTTTCAAAACATCTATCCAAACTCAAGACTTCCTCACTCTATCCTGACTTAGCAAAAGGCATCTAATTGCTCAAGGTAAAACCTAGTAGACACCCTTAATGCCTCTTTTCCCTCAACTTCCACATCCAATCCATCCTCAACTTTTGACAGTTTTCATTGAAATAGGCTTACTGCTTATCACCCTCACCATTATGTCCCAAGTCAAATTCTCATGATCTTTTAGTCTGGTTATGGCAAGTCTCCTAATTGATTCCCTGTTATAACTCTTGTCCACCTATGTAGTTCATTCCACACTAAGACCAGATGACTTTTTTTCATATTTAATAAGTCAGATCATGTAAATCTCCTGCTTAAAACCTGCAAATAACTTTCCTTTGTATTTAGAAAAACATCCAAACACCTTCCCAGGACCTACGAGGTCCTCACAATCTGTTCCTGCCTACCTGACTTACTTCACCTTGCTCCACCCTTTCTGTGGTTCACATACTGTGACCACATGGACTTTTTGCTTTTTCTCAAACATGCCAATGCTGTTGCTGCCTCATGGCCTTTGAACTTCTGAAATACTTTCCCCAGATTCATTCATGACCAGCTTGTTCTTTTCATGAAGCTGTCAATTACCACCTTTTGCTAACCACCTTTGTTAAGTCGGCTTCCCCCACCTTGTGCAGCAACTTTGTGTTTTGTTATCCTATTTTATTCTGTTTACAGAGCTGACCACTATTAGAAATGATCTTTTTTTAAAAAAATGTTTGTTTACTGGTTTATTGTCTGTCTTCCTCATTTAATGTAAGATCCTGAAGGGCAGGAACTTCTTCTTTCTTATTCATTATAGAACAGTACCTGGTATTCGACACACAGAATTACTAATGATCAAATCACCAAATGAATATGAAACAGGAGGCAACATAGAATAGGAGTTTTGAGCCCAGACTCTGGATCCAGCCTACTTGGTTTTGAGCTCAGGATTTGCTTCCTAACTGTGTCCCTTTAGGCAAATTTCCTCTTTGTAAAACTGGGATTTCAATAGTTATTAACTAATGGGGTTATTTTGAGGATTAAATGAAATAATAAAAGTGAAGCACTTATTAAAAGTATTGCACATATAGCAAGGCTCCAACAGTGCTGGGCCTTCTTATTAAAGGCATGATATAAGACATTAGGAAGAACGATCCTCATATTGGACATTTTACTGGGTCGGGCCCTAGGATAGGCAGAGAGAAAGAAGCTTAATGAACATTATATGTAGTAGGGAAAGGGTGTAAGTCTGAAGGCTGGTGATAGTAAATAATGCATACAATAATCTGTGCAGAGCAACTGCATACAGCCCGTACTTGATGTGCATAGCACAACTTCAGGAGTGTCATTGATTTAGAATATGATGTGAATAGCATCTCTGGAGTTGAGCAATGAGGTGGCCTTATTAAGTGTTTCCTAATTTATTTAATCCAATGGGGTAACAAAGTTTATTTAGTGCAATCTAAAATCTCATGACTCTTGGTTGCCTTTTGTTTCCAAGGCCTTTGAGTTCCATGCCACTTATTTTAAAAGTACCAGGATTCTTCCCCTATTTCAGTTCTCTATGTCCTAAATGCCACATGTTAAAATCTCAACAGCTTGAATTTTACTAATTCTTTAATATTTATGAAGTGACTCTTTTATGCATTAAAAGCCAGGACATGTTGTCTGACAATGGAACAAAATATTTGGAAAAAGGTCTGTCCTGGCATCCTGCATGTGGGGTCACTGCAAGCAACTGTGAGTGGCAAAGAGTTGGGATGGGTCTCTTTTATCTTAATTCCTCAACACCCTGAACTACACCTGCTGCTTATGGGTGCTCAATAAACATGCACTATGTGATTGAACATCTGGTTCCCAGTCTTCTACTTCGTATGAACAAAATGGGATTGTCTCTTCCAAAGGCAGTCCTGACATGAGAAATCTAGGTGGAAGGGAAAAACAGCCACACTGAATTAGTTGGACAGAAGACAAAGTACCCCAGCCGGAGAGGCCCGAGTCCCACGGAGACCATGTGCCCCACGGTGCCAGCAAGTGACCTAGCAGGAAGATCTCGCTGCCGCCAGACCCCATCCCTAGCCTGGCTGAGTCCACACTGACCAGAGAGGTGCCTCCCCAGAGAGGCCCAAGACCTGTGGTGACCATGCACCCAAGGCGCCAGTGGGCAACTGAGCAGACACTGAGGCAGCTGTGCCAAATTGGCAGCCCCAGTAGGATACTAGCCAGACAATAGTGTCGAGCCAGTGGACCATGAAATCCCTTGCCACAATGACTAAACATCAAAGGAAAGATACCAGAAATATGAAAAATCAAGAAAGTACACCACCAAAGGGTAATAACTCTCAAGCTCTAGATCTGATAGAAAAAGAAGCCATTGAAATGTCTGACAAGGAATTTCAAGTGATAATTCTAAGGAAACTAAATGAGATACAAGAAAACTCAGCTAGACAACAGGATGAAACAAGGAAAAGTATACAGGACATGAAAGAAGAAATGTACAAGGAAATCAATGCCCTGAAAAAGAATGTAGCAGAGCTTGTCAAGCTGAAGAATTCATTCAATGAAATAAAAAGCACAACAGAGAGTTTAACCAGCAGACTTGCAGAAGCAGAAGAATTTCTGACCTTGAAAGTGGGCTGTTTGAAATAACACAGGCAGACAAAAAAAAAAAAAAAAAAGAGAGAGAGAGAGAGAAAGAAAGAAAGAAAGAAAAAAGAATTAAAAACATTGAAGAAAATCTAAGAGAGATGTCAGACAATCTTAAGTGCTCAAATATCTGAGTCATGGGTACTCCAGAAGGGGAGGAAAAAGGAGATTGCATTGAAGACACATTCAACAAAATAATGGCAGAAAACTTCCCAGGTATAGGAAAAGGCATGGATCTTCAGGTTCAGGAAGCTCAAAGATCCTCAAATGTATTCAACCCAAAAAGGTCTTCTCCGATACATGTTATAGTCAAATTGGCAAAACTCAAAGACAAAGAGAGAATCTTAAAAGTTGCAAGAGAAATGTGTCAAATCACCTATAAGGGAGCCCCAATCATACCAACATCAGACTTTTCATCACAAACCCTAAAAGCCAGAAAGGAATGGGATGATATATTCAAAATACTAAAAGACAGAGATTGCCAGCCAAGAATACTCTACCTTGCAAGGCTATCCTTTCAAACTGAAGGGCAAATAGTATATTTTTCAGACAAACAAAACTGTGGGAGTTCACCACTGTGGTAGTGAACACTTACAAGAAATTCTCAAGAGAGTACTGGGTTTGGTACCTGAAAAAAAACTACCATTGCCATAAAAACTCAAGAAAAATCAAAACCCACTATTAAAATAAAAATGCCAACAATGAAGAGAGAGAAAAAAAGTTTATCTACAATCCAGGAAGCCAACAAATACAGAAGACAAACAGTAAATCAGAAAGAAAGGAATGAAAGACACTTAAGACATCTAAACAAAAATCAATAAAATTCTAGGAGTAAATCAACACTTTTCAATAACAACTCTTAATGTAAAAGGCTGAAATTCCCCAATCAAAAGACACAGACTGGCTGACTGGATTAAAAAGGAGGATCCAACTATATGCTGCCTTCAAGAGACCCACCTCACCTGTAAAGACTCACATAGACTAAAATGAAAGGATGGAAAAAGATTACCATGCAAACAGAAATGAAAAATGAGCTGGAGTAGCTACTCTCATATCAGACAAAATAGACTTTAAACTAAAAACCATAAAAAGAGATAATGAGGGCCACTACATAATGATAAAAGGATTAATCCATCAAGAAGACATAACAATCATAAATATATATGCACCCAATATCAGAGCAGCCATATTTATAATGCAAACTCTATTAGACCTAAAGAAGGAAATAGACACTAATACCATAATAGCAGGGGACCTGAACACCCCACTGTCAATATTGGACAGATCATCTAGGCAAGGAATCAGCAGAGAAACACAAGATCTAAACAACACTCTAGACCAATTGGACTTGGCAGGTATCTACAGAACAGTCTATCCAATAACCTCAGAATATTCATTCTTCTTGTCAGCACATGGATCATTCTCCAGGATAGATCACATGTTAGGTCACAAATCAACTCTCAACAAATTTGAAAAAATTGGAATTATTCTGTGTATTTTTTTCAGACCACAATAGATTAAAATTAGTGTTGGAAGTACTAGCCAGAGCAATCAGAGTAGAGAAGGAAATAAAGGGCTTCCAGATTGGAAAAGATGAAGTCAAACTGTCCCTGTTTGCAGATGACATGATCCTATATATCGAACAGCCTAAAGCCTCTACAAAAAAACTCTTGGAGTTGATAAATGATTTCAGCAAAGTTGCAGGATACAAAATCCACAAACAAAAATCAGTAGCATTTCTGTTCTCCAATAGTGAACATGCAGAAAGAGAAAACAAGAAAGCTTTCCCATTTACAATAGCCACCAAAAAAATAAAATACTTAGAAATAGAGTTAATCAAGGAGGGGAAAATCTGTATAATGAGAACTACAAACCACTTCTGAGAGAAATTAAAGAGGACACAAGAAGATGGAAAGATATCTCATGCTCTTGGATTGGAAGAATCTCAACATTGTGAAATGTCCATACTACCCAAAGTGATATACAAATTCAATGCAATCTCCATCAAAATTCCAATGACATTGTTCTCAGAAATGGAAAAAAACTATCCAGACATTTATATGGAATAACAAAAGACCATGCATAGCCAAAGCAATTCTGAACAAAAAATAAAATAAAGCTGGAGGCATAACACTACCTGACTTTAAACTATACTGCAAAGCTATAATAACCAAAACAGCATGGTACTGGCATAAAAACAGACACACTGATCAATGGAGTAGAATAGAGAATCCAGAAATCAACCCATACACCTACAGCCATCTGATCTTTGACAAAGGCACCAAACCTATACACTGGTGAAGTGACTGCCTCTTCAGGAAATGGTGCTGGGATAACTGGATATCCATATGCAGGAGAATGAAACTAGATCCACACCTATCACCATATACTAAAATCACCTTAAAATGGATCAAGGATTTAAATATACACCCTGAAACAATAAAACTTATTAAAGAAAACATAGGAGAAACACTTCAGCAAATAGGAACATTAAATATGCACCCTGAAATAATAAAACTTCTTAAAGAAAACATAGGAGAAACACTTCAGGAAGTAGGACTGGGCACACAAATAAACTGGGGGTGGGGGGGAAGAAGACACAACAATTACAATTCCTTGAAGTTGATGTGACAAGTGAGCAGATATGAGGTTGTTGGGAGGGAGGGGGTAGAGGGAGGAGGGAGGGAGGTTTTGGTAATGGACCACGATAATCAACCACATTATATATTCACAAAATAAAATAAAATTCAAAAAAATAAAAAAGAAGACAAAGTACCATTGTGACTTCAGTCCTGGCCTAATTTGAGATGCTGACTGTGTTACCCAACATTAGACAATCTGGTTCAAAGCAATTTGCAATTTTATGCCAGATGTTTTTAGGCCACACATGGAGTCTGAGACTTGTTGGACTATGAGTCTCAAATGGCACAAATATGTCTCGACATATCATTTGAAGGTCATGAGTAAGAAGGTTCAGCTCGATCCTGAACTTCCTCCTGTTCTCAGCCCATTTGATTTTTATAGCAATTGTTGACATTGTATGATCTTGATTTTCACCTCCCTAAACTTCAGTATCTAAATACTCTCCTGTAAAGGGGCCAGCATAAATATCATTGTCCTTTATTACCTCTATTATTCTTTGACTCCTGGTAGGCATTGGACACGTGATGTATTATAGATTGTGTGGGGGACATTGGACTCCTGCTCCTGATGAATTTTAAATAAGTTAACAATGGAATTAAAAATAACCTTTTTTTTTTTTTTTTTTTTTTTTTTCTTCTGATAGTTTTACCTGTCTTTTTAGTACAGATTCTATCTATAAATGAAAAAGAAAAAGATGGGCTCTTTATTTCCCATCTCCACTTAGAAACCCCTCTGCAAGGATTCCTTTGCAGGGAGTGTATTGGTTTTCTTCAGAGCCCATTAACATGGTAGGTTCTGTTCCTTCAGAGTTTCTCTAGGTGACTTTTGCACATCTCCTCCACCCTATCTTCCATGACTCAGGGACTCATGGAGAACTTCAGCATCCAAAGGGGACTCTCATTAAAGTCCCTGCTCTATATTTAGAAAAAGATCTTTTCTGGGAGAGGTTAATCACACTACTTAAGGCAAATTCACAATAGTTAAAATAGGTCATTAGGAATTCATTCAGGTGTGGCTCCTATAAATTGACTTCCAAATTTGCAAGGAGAAAAAAACGAATGCTTAGTTTTAAGCATACGATCTGTCCAAAAATAATGTTCTTTATCAGAAAGGGTTATAGTCTGCTTAAAGCTGTCAAATCTCAAAAAGAATCAATTTCTGTTTGAAAAACTTGTTAAAATGTAGATACTAACCAAGAATAAAGCTGGTTATCTATTTTGCTTTAATAAAACAGAACAATACTATTAGATCCTGTTAGACTGTATGTTCCTTGAGGGTGGAAGACTTATCTTGGTCAACTTTACAGCGCCTTTTTAGTATCTTACATAGTGGTCTTGCCCATAAAAAATGTTTAGTAAGTTGGTTTTGATTGAAATTGGATATTTGTATTTATATTCAAAGAATACACAAAGGGTAAAATTGCAAAGAGACAGCATAGCTCTTCTTTTTAGAGGATCCCTGGGGTCATAAGGTATATGGGAAACAATGGGGAACCAGATGCAAGAGATTTGGGTTCTAATTTGTATTGCTGTTAACTAGCTATGTACTTTGGTTGGTAATTTTAGTCAACCTTAATTTATTTTAACTTTAAACCGAGGAAGCTAGAGCTTAGTGCCTATTAGCTCTAAAATGATCATTTGAATATTTATTTATTTCACTCTTATACTAAACCTGATTTGTACTTGTATCATAGTTTACCTAAATGAAGGTGCCAATTAATTCCCAGCTTTATACAGCAAATTTTATGTGAAACAACAGACCTACCCTCCAATTTTCTCAGCCTGGGAAAGCTTCTCTAATTGCATTAAGCAGATCCAATTCTGTCTGAATATCTGGCTCTCAGAGTTTTGAAAACTTATTTTTAAGAACTTGTAAAAATAGGACAGAGTAAAGACACAAATGACTGTCCTTGTTATACTCAAAGTTTATAGAATTCTAATTACAGTGGACCTGAAGCTTTGGTGAGCTAGAGTAATTAAACTATCCAGTGGGAGCAAATCATTACCCATAGGAGATGAATTTGCCCTTCTAGGATGCTGATTAGAGCACTGGAAAGGGAAATTTACTTGATAGTGCCTGGAAAAGTGAAGAGCATTTTATTTTCAGATAGCAGCTTGTTCACACAAAATCAAGCCAAGTGCTGTTTGTTTTACAGTGATCATTTTGCAAGCACTTCATTTTTACCGAATAATCCCGATTCATGTTAGGCAGAAGAGTGGAAGAGTGACTTTAGGATGAGAGAGATCAAGTACAAATGCAAGAGGGGAGACCTTTTCCCAGGAAGGAGAGGTGGTGGGCTGCATTTGTTCCATTAAGAATCTCATGGGGTAACTCAATGACATCACTCATTGGCCATTCTGATGGAATTATAAAACAAGGGAGGAAGAAAACTGTCTTACAGTTTAAAGACAAAGGACGTTATGGTTGAGGTGGGATTCCCCCTCCATTTATTTAAGATAGAGATTTCTGCTGACAACTCCTTCTCCCAGTATCTGGATGGGATGGGAATATAGTCTTCATTTTGCAAGAAGAGGCAATTCTGGATGTGATTTGCTATCAGTAGACATGCAGCCTTCTGGAGAAACTATATTCATATATCAAATCAGAAGAAAATTCCCAGGTTCCTTTTGGTGATATTAAGAGTTCCCTGAGAAAGTGGATGCTCTGGGAGCAGGAAAGAGTCATTCCACCTGCAGCACTTCAGAAACATAGGACAGGCTATGGGAGCAGCTCCTGCAGACAAAGCATGTTGCTAAGAAGATTCCCATTCACTACTGCAAAGCAAATGACTATGAGGTTAAACCACTAAGAGTGGCCTCTTGCAGAATATGTTTGTTGATTTTTAAAATTCTACTATGGAATGTTAGGAAATGTGCTTTTAAGTTTGGAAGTTGATGTCAGCTAATTAAGAATTTCGGCATAAAGGGCCTCTCATGTTTAAGACTGGTCTTCAGATCAGATGGGGTGTGAAATCAGCTGCAGGTCCAGGCAGTGGACTCTATGCCTACTGGGTGAAGCGTGGCTTAGAAACAGGGACAGTTCTAAATAGACTGGGCTTAGTTACCTACATGTGGTGGTAAAGAACATGGACTTGGGGTCCACACAGAACTGAAATCAAGATTGACATCTGAATTTGTCAATAAAAGTACCTTCCTCACAGTGTTATTGGGAAGATTCAACACAAGCTAAAAATGTAAAAATTAGAAGGTCTAGGCATTGGTCAGTCATAACAGATTCCAGTCATAGGGCTGCAGCAGCGTCCTGGAGGCCCTGCTGGGCTGCTTTTGTTGCTATATTGTGTGGTAGTCCAGGGGGTACCTGGGGAAAGATCGGGACTGCCAGAGAAATAGGGGAGCCCTTGGGGGATTGGAATAATAGCTGTTTACTAACCAGAACAGAGGAAATGCATATAAGAGTATATAGGCTGAAGAAACAGTCATGGGATTGAAAGGGATTAAGCTAGATAAAGTACTTAGTGCAAAGCCTGGACTTAGTAAGTGTTCACTTAATGACCGTTATTATTAATATTATCACCACTATTATTCCTGCTACTATACCTCCTCCTCTTTCGCCTCCTCCCCCTCCTTTGTGCTCATCTTCCTCATCCTCCTATTACATAATCAAAGAACAAATATATGCCCTACAACTTAGAATGTACAGCTAGCTTTCTTTCAAGCTTTGCACCACTCTCAAGACTAAACCAGTGGTTTCCAAACTTTCTCATACATGTTGGTGTCTCAGCAATTTTTTTTTATGCCCTAGGTCTCCCCTCACCCAAATACCCAACTGTTCCATTTATTAAGTAGGTAGCTCCAAACAACTGAATAAGTATTTATGTCCTAACATAACATACCATATGGAAAAAAATAATACACAGAAATCAAAAGAGAAAATCATATTTTTATTTTTTTCTTAAATAACCAGTTACATACTACCGGGTTATGTACCTGTATGTGTATGTGTACCTGTTGGGCACCTCACAACTTCTCAAATTGTGGAATCAGATTGGATAGATTACCTCCTTCATTTCTTTTTCCATGATACTTTTTTGTGTTACTTGGTTTTTATGAGAGCAATCATCAAAGACCTATCTTTGCAAAGATATGATGCCACTGAAAGGTATGTAGCAAGACTGAATGTTGAAACTATGAGCTACCTTGCTAGTAGCTCATGGACTATTCAAGAAATGAGGCCGTGTGCCCCTTGAAAAATTAAGATATCCATGGACTCTGTGAATTAGCTGTAGTGTTCCGTGGTGACTTGGCACACAATTTGGGAACCATGGGGTTAAACAGAGAGATTCTAGAAATAGTGAATATTAATAGCTGGAGTCAGCTAAAGACTAATGTAGTCACAACTCAAGGGATCTAGTGGGCTTACGCTTCATATGGTTATTCCTTGACTCTAGGACTCCTGCAACAAATAGTGGTTTGGGACAAATAGTTGTTTGGGCCAACTGCCAGTAAATTGCAGCCTGCCCAAGCTTATCTAATATGTCGATTTTGAACTTTCAAGAAAAATGAGAATACCTTGAATGGGGAATCACAGCCCTTACTTTCAGTCATTCTAATCGCCTTTATCTGCTTGGTGAAATTAAATTATGCACTCAGATGAATTAGTGTATTGTGCTAGTTTTTCATGGAATTAATATATGAATTATTGGATTAGCAAAGTTCTTTTTTTTTTCTAAAATTGGATTTTTCTATCTCAGATCGATTATTATAATTTTTGGATTCCTTTGTTTCTGTACTTGGGGCGTGATGTTAACTTTTCTTCTGTTTTGGAAGGGAGAGCACTATTTCTGGTAGAATTATGCAATCTAGAACAAGAAGGAATTTGCGAGTAACCTACCATGACCTTCTCATTTTGCCGACAAGGAGAGGCCAGATGACTTGCCCAAGAACACTCCTCATTATGGGTCAAGACAAAACTGGAGCTCAGTTCCAGCTTCCTACAACATTCTCCACGTGGAGTGCCCTTTTCTACACAGTCTCTGCTTAAAGTCTCCATCATCAGGATCCCCTGTTCCACTCAAGCCACTTCAAGGGTCTCAGGGCATTTCATCATAAATTACCTCTCCTGGATGTTCAGTCACTGCCTGCAATTGGGCAAGAGCTGACCTTAATCCTAGCACAGAGCAACACTGAGTTATGACTTGTAACAACACTGAAATGGTTCAAAATTGGGGGGAGGTCCTTTGTGGTATTTTTAGTTTCTTGTGGTCATTTTCTTAAGTCAGTGATTCCCAGTGTATTGAGGATTATAAACCTGTGTAATACTCTAATGAAAGCTAATGACCCTGTCCTCCCGAAAACATGCTCACACACACACAATTGCACAGTTTAGGGGGTTGTGGGGACCCTCTGAACTCCTACCAATTCTGGGTTAAGAACCTCTACTGTAAATTATAGAAAGCTTTTAAAGTATAATTTACTACAAACAATTATTTTGCTCTACATTTCTTGCTAATACATATAAATCCCAAGTCTTTTAGCTTTTAGTTTGGTTTACTTTTTGGATCTTGTCCCAGTAAAAGGAAGAGTAAAGGTTACTAATGGTTTGTTTCCAAGATTATGCCAAATCATAGCCAAAGTTTGTTTTGAATGAGGGATCATCTATCAGTGGTCTCCAAATTCAGATGTCTTTCATGGGGTTGGGAAGGTAGGCTTTTAAAAACAGACAGCCCTGGCCAATTCTAACCTGAAGATTCTGATCCAGGAGGTATTTATAACACGTGACAATGATCCTGATGCAGTAGATGCATGAACCACTGAAAATCCAAAATTCTCATTTTCTAAGGGTGCTACCTGAAGGCTATAGAGGAGCCAAAATTACTGGCATAGCTGAGAATTTACTGTAAAACTCCTGGCTTCCTGAATCAAATGTACTTTCTTATTTTAAATATTTTGATTAGGGAATATTACTACCATACAAAAAATCCTAGAGAAAAATAAAACAATGTAACAATCAGCTTGATCGAATGTTGACGTGTTGCCATATATGCTTATGAATACAAAAAGTATAGATACACCAGCTTTATTTTGATTTCTTGTCTCATTATTGTTTCTTAATCCCGTGACATCCTTCTGTGTTAATTTGTTTTTTTTCTGATAATATTTTTCAATCCTTTTATTTTTAACCATTCTGTGTGATTTGGGGTTAGATATGTCTAGTAAGCAATACAGTCCTACTGTTTTTACAGTATACATTGATATTTCATTGTTTACATTTTCATTTATTGGAAATACTGTAATATTTAGGCTTATTTCTATAATCCTGCATTAAATTTCTGTTTGTATTTTCTATATTTCCCTTCCATTATTACCTTTGGGACAGATCAAATTTTTAGTAATTATTCCACCCTCTTCTCTGCATTTTCTTCTTTTCTTCCTTTCTTTCATCATCTCTCTCCTTCTTTCTCTCCTTTCTTCCTCTCTCCCTTCTGGCCATTCTTCCTTCCTTCCTTCCAGCAGTTGTCCTCATTTTAAAAAGTAAACATATATGAAGACTTCCAGTAACATGGTGGAGTAGTGGTGCCTAGGGCAGTCACCAGAGCCATTCTCCAGTCCCAGAACCATCCACTGCAGAGCAGCTCTCCACAGAGCAGAAGTCCTGCAGGTTGGCTGTCACTACAGCCATGGACTCCATAGATGTGACCGAGGCAGCTGAAACTTCCACCACGACTGCCACCACTGCAAGTTAACTCCAATACTGCCAAGGACACTGGAGGCTCAAGGGAGGCAGTTGCAATCACTGGCACCACTGCCACCCCAATGAGATAACCCCTCTGCTGCTGAAGACACTGCAGACGAGGGAGGCAGTTGCACCTGCTGATGCCACTGCTGCTGATGTGAGATAACCCTGCTGCCACTGCAGACACCATAGCTATATGAACCTCTGCTATGGACACCACAGCCAAGCAGGTGGCTGCTGAAGCTACCACTGCTGCAGTTGCAGCCAACTCCAATGCCACCAGGCAGCGACCATTGTTTTGTGAGCAGCTAACCACCAGTGGAGCAACCACTGCCATGTGGGCAGCCTGCCAAAGCTACCTGCACAAACACCACCTGCAAGCATGGCCTGCTACCACACAGCTGCTGCAGCAGCCACTGCCACTATGCAGGCAGACTGCTGACCACTCAACTGCATTGACACAGGAAGGTCATCAGCAGAGTCCAGGGAAGGAGAGTAACTTAATAAGAAACTGCTCTACTAGATGACCAGACATCAACATAGAAATTCTACAAATACAAATAAAACAAGAAAATATGAGTCCACCACAGGAATGCAAAAACTCTCAAGTACCAGAACCCATAGAGCAGAAAACCCTTGAAATGACTGAAAAAGAATTCTGAGTAACAATCTTAAGTAAACTTAATGAGGTATAAGAAGATGCAGTTAGATGACACAAGGAACTGAGCAAAACTATCCAGCATATGAAAGAGGAAATCCACAAAGAGATTAATACTTTACAAAAGAATGTAGCAGAACTAATGGAACTGAAGGAGTGATTCAACAAAATAAAAAACAAAACTGAGAGCTTAAGCAGCAGGCTAGGGCAAGAAGAAGAAAGAATTTGTGACCTTGAAGGAGTCTCTCTGAAATAACTCAGGTAGACAAAAAAAAAAAAAAAAAAGGAAAAGAAAAGAAATTTTAAAAATGAAGAAAATCTAAGAGAGACAGCAGACTACCTTAAATTCACAGACATCCAAATCATGGGTATTCTTGAGGGGAGGAGAAAGGAAAAAGCATTGAGAACATATTCAATGAAGTAATAGTGGAAAATTCCCCAGGTATAGGGAGAGACAGAAACCTTAATTTCAGGATGCTCAAAGATCCCCAAACAGATTCAATACAAAAATTTCCTCTCCAAGGCACATTATAGTCAAACTGGCAAAACTCAAAGACAAAGAGAGAATCCTAAAAACAGCAAGGGAAAAGTGTCAAGTCACCTATAAGGGAGTCCCCATCAGACTAACAGCAGACTTCTGAACGGAAACTATACAGGCAAGAAAAGAATGGGATGACATAATCAAAATAATAAAAGAAAAAAACTGTCATCCAAGAATAATATACCCAGCAAGTCTGTGCTTTAGAAATGAAGAAGAATGTGTGCAATTTCCCAGACAAACAAAAATTATGAGTTTACCATCACAACATCAGCCTTACAAGATAACCCTCAAGGGAATCCTACATCTGGAATAAAAAAAAAATGATAATTACTACCAATACACAATACACAAGAAAAATAAAACCCACTGGTAGAACAGAAATGCAATCACAAAATAGAAAGAAACCATACCTTCCCATCTCCAAAACCCAACAAACACCAAAGACAAATAATAAATGGGAAAGAAAGAAACAAAAGATACTTAAAACATCCAAATGAGGGCCGGCCCGGTGGCGCACTGGAGAGTGTGCCTCTTGGGAGCGTGGCGGCGCTCCCGCCAAGGGTTCGGATCCCATGTGGAGACTGGTTCCCGCTCACTGGCTGAGCATGGTGCGGGCGCAACACCGAGGGTTGTGATCCCATTACCGGTCAGTAAAAAAGACAAAAAGGAAAAGAAAAAAACAAACAAAAAAACCCCATCCAAATGAAAATTGATAAAATGCCAGAAGCATTTTACAATCAATACTACAGACATGCAAAGAATCATTAGAGACTATTATAAACAACTATATGCTAATAAATTTGAAAACCTGGAGGAAATGGTTACATTTACATTTTTAGAAATATATAGACTACCAAGACTGAACCAAGAAGAAACAGAAAACCAGTATCAAGAAACTAGATTGAACAGTAATCAGAAGTCACCAAGCAAAGAAAAGCCAGGGACTGAACAGTTTCATTGCTGAATTCTACCAAATCTTTAAAAAGGAATTAATACTAATTCTCTTCAAACTATTCCAAAAAATTAAAACAGAGGCCATTCTCCCAAACACATTTTATGAGGCCAGAATCATACTGATTCCAAACCAGATAAAGATACAACAAAAAATGAAAACTACAGGCCAATATCTCTGATGAACATAGATGCAAAATTCCTCAACAAAATATTAGCTGTCAGAATACAACAATACATCAAAAAATTATACATCATGATCACATGGTATTCATCCCAGGTATTCAAGGATGGTTCAACATATGCAAGTCAATAAATGTGATACAACACATCAACAAAATGAAGGACAAAAGCCATACAATTATCTCAATAGGCACAGAAAAAGCATTTGACAAAATTCAACATCCTTCTTGATAAAGACCCTCAGCAAATTAAGTACAGAAGGAAAATATCTCAACACAATAAAAGCCATCTGTAACAAACCCACTGCCAGTATCATCCTATTTAACATAGTTGGAAGTACTAGCCAGAGCAATTAGGCAAGAGAAAAAAATAAAGGACATCCAGATTAGAAAAAATAAAGTCAAACTATCCTTGTTTGCAGATGATATGATCATATATATAGAAAAAGCTAAAGACTCTACCAAAAAATTGTTAGAACTGATAAACAATTTCAGTAATGTTGCAGGATAAAAAAATCAATGTGCAAAAATCAGTAGCTTTTTAATACTCCAATAACAAACTAGCAGAAAATGAAATCAGGAAAGCCAGCCCATTTACAGTAACCACCACAAAAAATAAAATACCTAGGAATCAATTTAACCAAGGAGGTGAAAGATCTCTACAGTGAGAACTACAAATCACTACTGAAAGAAATTAAAGAGGACCCAAAAAGATGGAAAGACATTTCATGCTCTTGGATTGGAAGAATTAATATGGTGAAAATGTCCATACTACCCAAAGCAATCTACAGATTAATGCAATCCCTATAAAAATGCCAATGACATTCTTCCAGAAATAGAAAAAACAATACTACCATTCACATGGAATAATGAAAGACCCCAGGCCGGCCCGTGGCTCACTCGGGAGAGTGCGGTGCTGATAACACCAAGGCCACGGGTTCGGATCCTGTATAGGGATGGCCAGTTTGCTCACTGGCTGAGCGTGGTGCTGACAACACCCAGCCAAGGGTTGAGATTCCCTTACTGGTCATCTTTTCAAAAACAAAAAAACAAAGAATAATGAAAGACCCCAAATAGCAAAAGCAATCCTGAGCAAAAAATAAATAAATAAGTAAAGCCAGAGGCATTACACTACCTGACTACAAATTATACTACAAAGCTATAGTTACCAAAACATCATGGTACTAGCATAAAGACCAATGGAAGAGAATAGAGAGCCCATAAATCAACTCACAGACTAACAGCCAACTGATCTTTGACAAGGCACCAAGAACATACATCACAGAAAAGACCATGTCTTCAATAAATGGTGCTGGGAAAACTGGACATCTGTATGTAGAAGAATGAAACTAGGCCTGCATCTCTCACCATATGCCAAAATCAACTTGAAATATATTAAAGACTTAAACATAAGACATGAAACTATTAAACTTCTAAAAGAAAACATAGGGAAACATTTCAGGAAGTAAAACTGGGCAAAGACTTTATGAATATAACCCCCAAAGCACAGGCGAAAAAAGGAAAAATAAACAATTGAGATCATGTCAAACTAAAAAGCTTTTGTACAGCAAAATAAGCATTTAGCAGACTGAAAAGACAACCTACGAAGTGGGAGAAAATATTTGCAAACTATGCATCTGACAAGGGATTAATACCCAGAATATACAAGGAACTCAAACAATTTAACTGCATAAAAATAAATAACCCAATTGAAAAATGGGCAAAGTAACTAAACAGGCATTTCTCAAAGGAGAATGTACAAATGGCCAACAGACACATGAAAAAAGGCTCAACTTCACTCAATATCAGTTAAATGCAAGTCAAAAAACCACAGTGAGATATCATCTCATCCCAGTTAGACTGGCCAAGTCAAAAAGACAGAGAATAACAAATGTTGGCAAGGATGTGGAGAAAAGTGAACCCTCCTACACTGTTGGTTGGACTGTAAATTGGTGTACCCATTATGGAAAACAGTACGGAGTTTCCTAAAACAACTACAGATAGAACCGTCACAAAATCCAGCAATTCCAGTGCTGGATATATACCCAACGGAATGGAAATCATAATGTTGAAGGAATACTTGCACCCTCATGTTTATCGCAGCTCTATTTACAACAGCCAAAAGTTGGAACCAACCTAAATGTCAATTGTCAGATGTCTGGATAAGGAAAACATGGTACGTTTACACAATGGAATACTACTCTGCTATAAAAAAAGAATGAAATCCTGCCATTCACAGCAACATGGATGAACTTACAGAAAATCATGTTAAGTTAAATAAGCCAGGCATAGGAAGAGAAATATTCCATGTCCTCACTCATAAGTAGGAGCTTAAAAATAAAAAATAAAAAAAAGAAAGGAAAAAGAGAGAGAAGGAAGGAAGGAAGGAAGGAAGGAAGAAAGAAAGAAAGAGCAATTTCAATAATAAGTTGAACTTTTGGGATGGGAGAACAGTACTGAGGTTACCAGAGTTGGGAATGGGGAAGGGCGAGGGAATGTAAAGGAAGAATTGGTAAAGGTCCATGAAAAACAATTGCACTGTATATTGTTGAATATACTAATTATCATGCTTTGAGCATCACATATTGCACACAGGTAGTGATATTTAACTCTGTACCCTACAGATATATACAATTAACTATGTTATAATGAAAAAATACAAATAGAAATAGACACATGGATCATAATAAATTATAATTTTTTTTTGTATTTCTTGCCTTCTCTTAAAAAAATTGTAAACTTTATCTAGTGGTATGCTGGCAAGTGTTTACCAGCTTTCTGGGGGAGGAAAAAAGCCCTGATACGTAGCACTTATTAATTTCCCTTGTGTAAATATTGTTGCTATTGTTGATTTCAATCTATAAATGTGATGTCACTGAATGTAAAGTTGGGAAGCATTGCTAAATAGTAGACCATCAAAAGTATTCTGGATATCATAAATATATATAAACTTCAAGAGCATGGAAATGGTTAAATATATGGAAATAATTAGAAAGTGATGGGTTTTGAGTATTTGTTACCTTTTCTTTTAATATACAGTCACACGTAGCTTAACAGTGGGGTTATGTTCTGAGAAATGCTTTGTTAGGCAATTTTGTGGCTGTGAGAGCATCATAGAGTGAATTTACACAAACCTAGATGGTATAGCCTACTAAACACCTAGGCTATATGGTATAGCCATTATAGTCTTATGGGACCACCATAGTATATGTGGTCCATCGTTGACTGAAATGTTGTTATGGGGCACATGACTGTAATTTACTGAATTGCAATTTTATATACTTTAATTTTTAAATAATGGCTGTTTGATAAGTTGCTTGCAAAATTCCTAAATATTTAACAGCCTGCTTTTGTGAACTAGTTCAAGCACATCACAGATCTTAGCATTAACCAGCTACTGAACAACTTCAACCCCGTCCAAGATGAACACACAGTAATTATCCTTATTATGGCAGTTTTTGACATGTTTTATTTTAAGTGTGTGCACACACAAGTATTACTTGCACAGATAATCATTTATTATATTTATTGACATATTTCATCAATTTCCAGTCGTACCCTCGTTCCTTAATTCCACCACTTCCTTCTATGTTAATTTTTCATTTTCCTGAAGTACATTCTTTAACAGATTTTTCAGTGAAGGAATATAAGCGGTAAAGTCCCTTTGTTTTTGCATGTCTGAAAATGCTTCCATTTTGCCTTCCTTCCTGAAAAAATATCTTAGCTGGGTAAAAACTTCTAAATTGACAGTAATTTTCCCTGAGCACTTTCAAAATACTCCTTCAATCTTTTTGGGCATTTATTGTTACTACTGACAAGTTGGTTATCAGTATAATTGTCATGGTAATCTCTTTTTTTCTCTTTCCCTTTTCCTGTTAACTTTTAAGTCCTCTCCCATCCCCCCTCCATCTTCAATATTCTGCAGTTTTGTTAAGATAACCTCTAGGACTAGATTTATCTCTATTTGTCCTGCTGAATATGCACAGAAGTACTCAAGTGTTAGTACTCATTCTTCAGTTCTGGAAAACTCATAATTTTTATTACTTCAATAATATTTGACTATTTTTTCTATTTTCTTTCCACTTTCTGCAGCACTCAGTAGACATAAATTGGATCCTGTCAATCTGTTCTCCATATCTTGCATATGATATTTTATATAAGAAAACAAAACAAAGCAAAACAACAAAAACTCAAAAGAAAAAACCCTCTTTATTTCTATATGCTTCATTCTGAGTAAAGTCCTCAGTTCTATTTTCCAATTTTCTACTTCTTTCTTCAACCATTTTCAGTATAGGGTTTATAATGCTTTAGTATTTTTTCAATAAAATATTTCTCACTTCCCAGACTCCTAATTGGTTCTTTCGCATATCTGTTTTTGTTTCATATCTCTTTTCAAAAATAACTTCTTGTCCATTTTCTTTTCTTTTTTTTTTTTTTTTTTACCGGTAAGGGGATCGCAACCCTCGCTTGGTGTGGTCCACACCACGCTCAGCCAGTGAGTGCACCGGCCACCCCTATATAGGATCCGAACCCGCGGCCTCGGCGCTACCAGTGCCACACTCTCCCAAGTGAGCCACGGGGCTGGCCCCTTGTCCATTTTCAATCAATATTTTTCTACATTTATTTCCTTAAGAATTCTCAACATACTAATATTACAGTTTTTGTTAGACTGCTCCAAAAAATTAATGTCTGTAGAATAATTACTATTCTGAATATTTATTTTGCCAGCTATCTTTCTTTGTACTGTATTTCTCAATGTGCTATGTAATTTTGATATCACAACTCACTTTTAGTAGGAGTTTTCATTGTTGTTTTTTTTCTTTACTGTGTTTTAATTTTTTCTTTTTCCTTCTATATGCACCTCTACTTGGTTTTTCGTTGTTGTTATTTTGGTTTTGGAGTTTTTTTTGGTGACTGCTGCTTCCTACCCATGTTACTCTAACCTCCACCCCTTTCCAAACCCAGGTCTTCTTATGCAGTTTGTGAGCGTCTGCTCTTCAGTGATGCTGGGGATCTCATAGATGTATCCACTGAGCTGATGGAAGACTAGATTAAGTTCTTAGCCATTGTGGCTAGCATTACATGTTTGCTTGTTCTGTTTTATTTTAAGCAATATCAATAGGGTATACTAGTTTCACCTCCTGGCTTCAAGCAGTAAATCAAGCTGTCGTTTCAGTTTTCGCACCCTCTTTCACCTTCACCCTCAATTTCACTTGAGCACTTTAATTCCTATTTGCCCCCAGGAGTGACACTACCAAGCTCCATTGCTGCCTTCAGACTTGAATCCCAGTCAGTAGATATACAACATCATTTTAGCACACAGCTTTGCATTTTTGTTTCATGTCCCAAACTATCCTTACCTTGGTTTTAAGTCTGATGATATCTTCTTGCTTTTCTATTTTTATATTATCAATTATTTGTGGAAGAGGGGACTTGATAAGCAAACATTCCATTCGACCATGATGTCTTCTGCTTTCAGAGGCTTACAAGCCAATGTAGGCAAAATTCAGACTGAAATTCCTAAATACATTCTTCATGTTAGGAAGCATTTCTTTTATGTTTTTATAGAAATGTAGTCTCTCTGTTACTCAAAATAATATTTAAAGCCTCATTACATGATCAGAGTAGTCTGGGCCTTTCTATTATAAATAAAGACTTAAATGAGAAACACTGCAGGTGGCTTGGAGATAACATTCCATGCATGCGAATGTCTCCTGGGGTGTTAAGGTCTTCTCTGCTATTTTCCCTGACGTCCAAAGTTTTATAAAAGACTGTACACATATCCAACATAGCTTCAGCTTGAACACATTTTATTGGTTACTTTTGTCCATAGCTAGCATATTGGCTAAAGCTAGTAACTAATGTCTTGTAACATAACATCTGCTTATTTATGTTACCTTGACCACTTTTATCTGCTGGTATCCTTAATACAGTGGTTTTAGTAAATGTCTTCTCTAAACCATTTTCTTTAAACTCAGAATGGAACTGTACCATTTTGTTTCTTCTCATTTTCTGGTCTAAAGAGCATACATGAATGAAAACAGCATCTCGTACTCAAAAAATAATAAAAATTAAACCATTACATTCTAGCATGCAGTGCACTTATTTTGATAATCAGTGTATCTGAATTTCACACACATGAGGCTCCAAAAGTCATGCAACAGATCTTTTTTTAGCAGCATCTGTATACCAGGGTACTTCAAAATGTTCATGGAAAAATAGAATTAAAAGATAATATGACTCTTTCCATGAACTTTTTTTTTTTTTTTTCACTATTTGCTCCGGTTTCAGGCACTTTTATGGCAGGCTGTTATTCCCTATTCCCCCTCCTAACCTTTCAACTCTATAGGATGTCTGGAGTAAGTGCTAAATAAATATTTTTGCATGACGTACTCACTGCTTCTCTGAGGGGTCTTTAAAAAAACTTCCTATTGTTCTTGTGGTTTTCAGTTGAATTCTAATATGTGGGCACCACAACAATGACCCTGCTGACATTAGTCAAAATCTCATGGATTTCACATAATAAAAACAGATTTCTCGCTGATGTCTTGGCTCCATGCAGTCATTCAGGACTAGGATTGTTCTGTCACATGGCTCTGTCATCTTCTGGAGCTTCATTCTCCTTTGTATTCAGCCAGTCCATGGGAAATGAGGGAGAAAGTGAAAGTCTGTAGTTGCAGCTATAACTTCAACGATATTTTATCAGCCAAAACTCAGTCCAGTGACTCCAGCTTAGTTGGGAGGAAGGCTTGGTTGGAAATGTAGTCACAGTTATGTGCCAGGAGAAAAGAAAAGGTTTGGTTAACCCAGGCTTGCACCTGCTACACTGCCATCTAAGGAAGTTTAGAACCTAGTTGTCCCTGTCATATGATAACTTTTATATGTAAAGCATTTTTTTTTTATCATAACAGATTGGCCATTAGCTCCTTGGGACTTAATTGCTAACATGTTCCTGGGCTTTTACCTTATCATTTGGTATACTCTCTTGATGTGAACAGAAGATGGTAGAAATATTTGATTGACAAACATTTTTTTAATGTGAGAAGTAACTTTGTAGCTTGATGACAGAAATAAGATATGTTCCTGAAAAAAATATAATGTAGAAAAATATTTTTAAGGAGCATATGAATTTACCTGCCTGAGTCCACACCTTAACAAATAAGGCTTGTCTATCAAGGTTTCTTTTCTCTAGTTTTAGTCAAATGGGTATAATGTAAGTCTCTCACAATAGAAATCATTTGAGGGAAATAACATCATTTCTTTTTCATTAAGTGCATCGTTTTTGTAGGATCCATTTCTTCCCCATCACTAATCTTTCAACTACTAACTGGTCTGGGATGTGTTCTTTTAAATGAAACAAACCAAAGTAGGCACAATTAACTTACAATAACTAGAGGCAATTCAAAATGTTTTCCCTTTTTTATTGTAAGCAAATCTGCTCTAGAAATTCCTAAGAAATGACCAATTTAGCACTTGCTTTGAAGGGTGTTTAAATATGAGTCTCAATACAAAAATGACTATTCCTTGAGTTTTGTGTATGATAAATAAGGAAATTGAATTTTCCTTTGGAATATTTTATTTCTTCTGTTCCAAAGAAAGGAGTTTTATTATTTTGTAAATAAGATATGAGCCCTTATTTTGCTTTTCTCTGATTTCCTAAGTCTGAGTAGTCAACCGAAAGGATTCATTCAAATCAGAGATATAAGGCATACTATATATTGCACAGTATAATTTTTTTTAACTTACATGTACCACCGAGAACTTTGTAAGCAGAGATTTAAGAGGGCAGGCTTGAGGACTGACTGGCCTCCTATAGTTTCTGCTAAACCTGAAAGATTATTATATCAAAAGTTAGCATTTCATTGCGCCCCTATATCCGTAAAGAAAATTAAAATCATATGCTGCACAGCAAGCTTAAACCATTCAGAATGCTCATAAACATATTTAAAGTGAAAATTACAGCTGTTTCTTGACTCTCAGTACCACGTACAGCTCTAGATGCGGTTCTTTCGTTGCTGTGCACACACTGTAACAGTAATTACTGTATTTTAAGCATTCACTATTCCACAGGAGCATTCTTTGGTGGTGATACAGCAACTTTGTGACAAAGAGCCCCTCCTGTACCATGTAATCACCTTCACAAGGAAAACACTGTATGTCCTTAATGTTCTACCACAGCCTTGTCTTCTTTTGTTAGGGAACGAGATAGCAGGTTTTCTCAAATGTACAAGCAAAAAAAGTATTTCATCAGACATGCACAGTTGGGTAACCCATTGGCAGCTTTTTCTTTCTGTACTTTTGATGTAATTTCAAATTTGGAATTTAATTGATTGTGTATCAGTTCAACTGTAGGTCTAACTGGTGCCATTGGTAGCTCCAAGCTTTTGTAAGCACCTTTTCCTGTCACTGTGCTCTGAAATAGGGATGAATCAACAGTCAAATGTGAGCTTTAATTAACTTCCACTAGAACATACCATATGTTATACCGAGATGTAGGAAGTGCCAAATCCTTTGCAAAATGGAAATTTCTCAGAATCTAACAAAGTGGAATAAAATTTATTACTATTATTTTATTTCTCATTATTGTAATTGTTTGATATTTTCATTACCTCTTTTACCCCCAGTCTTAGCATTTGAGGTAATTAGGTTAACAAGTTCCCAGAGAGGTAGGCAAATGTACACTGAAGTATGATCAACTGTACAAACCACTGTTGGGATGATACTTGCGTCTAGAAAGTACTTACTATGAGTTAGGGGTTTTCTGTTTACTTGATCCCAATTCTGTTTATATTACCATCTATTGAGTAGGATGTCTCGTAGGAAAGGAGCTTATAAAGTATGTCATGGTCTCCCCTTACAGAACGGTATAATGCATGTCTAACTCTTCTCGTGAGGGTAATTACTCATAAAGTAAAACCGGCAGCTCAAAGTTTAATAACTTGGGCTGAAGACCATCCCCTAGTGATATTTTTGCAAGGATACCTCTTACCTTGCATCCCAGCTCACAAAATTATAAAAAAGAAGTAAAGTTCCCTGTCTACTAAGTGAACAAATTAGATGTTATCCAGCTAAGAATTCTGTCCCTTTGGGGAGTAAAATAAACATAGGTTATTTATTTATACATTCCTTCGTATTCTCAGGAATGGTTCTAAGGCTGAAGTCTGCTGAAAGCCTTTGCTGTACAGTTTCTAGTTATACTTCTAAGGAGGCTAGAAAGAGACAAAGTCAGGTTGGACCAGGTATTCAAAAGGTTCCTTGCAGAATCATATTTGCTAAGGACCCTAACTCTGGGGTCTTCCCTTCAGCCCATAGAGTCAGCCTTCATCTCCACAGTACCATTCTTTCCAGAAAGAGGCTGATACTCTGTCTTTAAACAGAGGAAACTTGTTCTTAAGCCAAATCTTTCACATACTTCTTTCATATAAGAAATCAATAAAAGCAGAGGTGCTTTGGTTAAAGAGGAAGGTCAGAAGGACAGAACCTCCCTCAAACTTAGCCTCCATGTCTTGTCTTCCCCAAGTCTTTTCTCTTTGGAAACCTCAGAGGAAACTTACAGCTTCTCTGAGCACAGTCTGAAAAACATTGGCTCAACATAACTCAGACCTCTTGGGACTCATTTTCCTTGACCTGAAGAGAAGTCATTCTTTACATTCTATTTTGTCTGATGGAACAAAGAAGAATACTGGAAACTCCATGTTTGAATGTGCTAGATATTTTATAATATAGATTTCATAGAAAGAATAAAATTTCTGTTTATATACAACAACAACTAGCAACACACATATATTTCCAAATGGAAAGAAAACTATGAATACACATATGTGTATGTTTACAGGATCAGAGTTATGCTTATGTGGATGTTTATGCTGTGTGATTGGAAAAAAACTTCCTGAGAAAAAATATACATCTCACTGGCCATGTTGCATGTGTAGAATCTCCCTTTACCTACTCTTTTGGGTAATAGCAATTGTTATAATAAGAAATACCAGCTAGGGGATGGCATATATTCTGCCATTATTGACCATTAATCGTTTACTTTCAGGCAGTCCTTTACAGAGCAAGATTGGGGGATGGAGTGAGATACAGGACAGAGAAGATTAAGAGAAATAGGACATATAGAGAAAAAGTTGGGTTTTGAGGGAACATTATTTAGGCTGGATTTAGAAAGGAGAGGTTCTGACCAACTGCAGTTTGGCACAGGTTTATCCAAGACAGGTGTACATTTAAAAATCAGAACTGTACAGAAAGGAGGATGGAAGTGCTGAAGAAATCTTTGTCACTTTTGCAATTTTTTAACTACTTAAGAGTTTGTGTGAGTATAACTTGTAAAATTAGTAACAATTGGCACTTGAATTTGAAAGGTAGTAAAAAAGAGATTGACTTGACAGCTTGAGTTATACTCAAAATTCTCCAATTGTGTTGACCTGCTTCTCCATGACTGTTTTTATTTTTAATGTCTACTTACTGTAATATCTAGGTTCTCTTCTTTTAAAAATCAACTTGCGAGTTTTTGAGAAAAGTGCCTCTAATATGCTGTTAACTGTTTTGTTGCACTTAGAAATGTATAGAATAGGTTAATTCCTGTATTGACTCTGAGCCACATAGTGAGGGGTCAGGATGAAGACAGTGAGTTTTCCTGTAATACTAAGCAGTTGGATAACAAAGAGGTAGGCACTATAGGCTCAAAGGCGTCTATTCTAAATCCAGTGGGCAGTCAGTTAATTATTACAGTATCAGCCACGCCCGGAGTAACAAAAACGGAAAGATAAACAGCTACTCTGTGTCAGATAAATTTTATCTGCATACATAAAATGTGGGTCTTCTGCAACGATTCAGGACAGATGAAGATAAAAATAAATAAATAAATAAAAATAATCCAGATGAAAAAGAAGCCTAAAATGATAAATTGCAAAGTTTTAAATGGCCATTAAACTTGAGCAAGTCAAATGGCTACCAAATGGAGTTTCATTTCTCATTTTATTTATAAACATTCATATAAAATTGCAAGGAGAAAAAAGGGAAAAATCCTTGAACTCCTGTGAAAGACATTTTGTGCTGCGTATGTTGAATTACTATTAAGTATTCACCTGTCTTAAATGGGCTTTTTCTCCAGCCTCTGCATCATACATCTTAATGTCAGTAACATCTGCAACTGAATGGTAATGTGGATCAGTGAGGATAATCACCAGTTAATAAGAGCTTCAGATCGTGCTTTGGCTAGTGTACACCCTTTAATGTATTTCTTTGGATAATTTACCAGTACAATTTTATTAAATGCTTATGCTTGATCAAAAAGTGCTTGTGTAAGAAATTAGCTGAGAATCTGATTCTTTTTGGAAATTACTAGCACCGTGGTTGCTTTGCTTCATGCAGTCCTTACCTTTTAGTTTTCTTTGGAGCTTAGATCTCAGAAATCATCATTTAAAAATCATTCTTGGTTTCGATTTGAGTACATCGGTGATGAGGGTGTAACCTCGCTCTTTTTAAAGAAGTCTATGTGCCACAAGGATGAAAAGATGAAAGGTGGAAAACCTACGTTCTTTCTCCATTGATATATCTCAAGTGCATTGGGTCTTGTGGGGACACTTTGACCTTTAGTATTTCTGTTTTTGTTAGTCTTTGTTTATTTTGCTGCAGAATGCGATTGGTCGTGAAAAATAACCCAGGGGCGATGTGGTGGGTAGTGGAGGGAAGGCGGAGGAGTGACCTGGTTTTGATTAGTTAATTCAGATTAGGGAGTAAATTCTGATTTCACAGCTGCTGTTCAGGTTCAATGGCACTACCAATTTTTCCATTTCAAGTTCCCATATATAAAGCTGACAGTTTCCTCAGCTAGAACCCTTTTTAATGCTCCTCTTTGGCAGAGGCTCTACCTTCCACCCTGTGATTTTCAGTAGCCTTCCTCTCCATGCTGCTTTGCCAGCACTGCTCGGTTGTGAGCTTCAAATCTCCTGTAATTCCAGTCCTAGCAGGCCCTTAAAAATGTAGCAATGCACAGATGTGCAGTGAAAATTTTAAAATGTGCACTTTCTTTTAGGAATATGAACACTGAATATCACATAAACCTCTGATGTCCCCCTTGCCACCTTCTAGAGCTTAGCTAACCCTTCCTTCTGTGTTTATATTCATGGCTCTTAGGTACGTGGTCTGCCCCAGCTTTTACTTCTCCCATTTTCCCATCTCTTTTCCTCTGTGCCAAATAGCTTACTGGTTTTATGATGTGGGCAGGGGCCGATGAGGGAGTAGTTTGAGTCCACAGGCTCCATTTTCAGTCATGGCCTGGGCTGAGTTTTAATATAGGCCTTAGTTAGAGACAAAGTCTTTCTCTCCACAAAGCTCTCTTTTACAGTTTAAATAAAGAAATGATAAACATCAAAAGATCAACAGTTTTCCAAAGAAGCCAATATATAATAGCCATGCCCAGGAGCACTGTTATAACTGAAAACGTTAAAATGAGCATTGAATTGTGGCTTTGTTCCATTTTGTTTTCCTCCCTATAATAGGGTCCCTTAAAAAGAAAGGGGAATAAAAGGAGGGAGGAAGGTTTGAGAATTGAAACTGAAATGAGTCTGGCCATTTAGATGTAATGAAGCAAAGAAACAATCTTCAGTTCTGGAGGGTTTTTTGTTGTTGTTATTGGAGGTGGGTATGGATATGTTGAAAAATAGCATCTTGCAATCTAATTGCAAAATAAGTCCTGTCATGTGAGTCTGTATTAACTTAACCAGGTTAAGGGACTATTTTGCGGATACGAGTATGATGGGCCAGTGGAAAACATCCTGCTACTGGACTCCATGTCCTTGAAATAGCAAGAAGTAATGGTCTAATATTTTGTCCTTGTGGTGTGTGTATATCTTCTTCATCACAGAGTATTTATGAAGTTAGGATTTCTCCTTTTTTAAAGATGGACAATCGTCCTTCAAATTGCAGAATGAAATCTTCATGTATTTCAGGGTTTGGGCTTAAAATGCAGCCTCTTTTAAGAACCTCAATAAAATAAGAGATTCTGACAATGACACTGGTTTTAACAACTCATCGGTAGCAGACGGGTTAACAGGAATGAAGCAGAGCTGAGCGCATTTGTGTTGCTCGGTGTCTGGCTTAGCTATCAACTCTAGGAAGCAATTTTCGCATACAGGTCAGCTGGGTGGACTGCATGTCGTTGTCCAGAAGTGGTCATTTCTTCTAGGTTGGTGTGTTTGTGAGTTGTTTGACCATTTATTTCCTAATGTGTCTGTGAATTAAGAAAGTGTCCATCTGAGGTTGAGAGTTAATCCATGATTAAATTGAAGAGGGCTTGAAAATACTGGATAAAAGGCACTGTTATGTTGCAGTAGTCAAAACAAAGAGGTAAGATAGGGGCTGTTGTACAGGAAATTCAGGCTAGTGCCTTTCTGTGTGTCCACAGAGCAAAGCCAAAAAGACAATACAAACCAAAACAGACCAACCTGCTGTCATCACGGCTAAAGAGGAGAGATGTCAGTTCAGTGTTTAAGACTTGGTCTGCAAACAAGGAGTCACAGTTCCGGTTTTAGCACTGAACTCTCTATAAAAGCATTCCTCAAAGGGCCACAGGCCAGCAGGAAAGCAAATCATTTTTGTGTGTTATGCCTGCCTTTTGTCCGTCTGTGAAATGGGAATGATAACACCCTTTGCCATTCCTTTCCTCACTGAGAATTTAGTTAGACAGCTGAGACAATGTGTGTGGATCAGCTTTAGTTCTTCAGTGGAAAGGTGCTCCAGAAACCCATGCTTGCATGTATTGCTTGAGAGTATCAGCCATCTGCCGTGATACGGACGGCTGTCAGCAAGCCGGGGCCCCTTTACACAGACTGAAATTGAGCATTCTGTAACCTGCCTGAAAGGCAACATTTAGCATCATTGTGGAGACCCACTTTAGGTACTGACACCTTGAAGTAAGATCCACTCAAGTACAAGGTGAAAAACAGTGCTTTTTTTTTTTTTTTCACATACTTTAAGTCTTCCACTCGTACAAATGAAAATAAGGAGATTTATGAAATGGCAATGCAAATCTTCACGCTAATCAACAGAGTTTAGAAAAAAATCCGCCAGGAGCCCTGAACATGCCAGTGGCAAGTGTACTGCATCAGCCTGCAAGAGATAAAGTACACTGGTGCATATCAGTTAGTCTAATTTATTCAGAGTCGTTGCCATATCACAACCTTGTGTTTGATTTTCTTATAAACTAATAATTTCTTGAATGAACTAATACTGCTACAGCCACTAGTACCTCTACCTTGTAGAAGTTTTTTATTGTTGTGTATGCAACTAAATTGAAATATCTTTCACTTGAAATATTGACTTTAATATCTCATTTGAAAAATTCATGAAGCCTTTGATGTTAAATCCATACTCAATTTAGCCAAATGCCATTAGAATATGCAATACGCCTGAATACAGAAAGCATTATTGTCTGTGTTTCTGCAGAAGAATTACATTTTATGACTGTAACGTCAGGATCTTTTTTGGATTTGTGCATGAGGAAAAGAAAGGGAAAGGCAGCACATTAGACGCAAAATGAAAAGTGGTATTGATTAGGCTCTCATTTACCCACTCTCTGCCTCATTCCCTAAATGCATGGAAATAAGGGTTGTGCCACTGCAACTAACAATGCTCTATAATGAATGGAACAATCTTTAGAAAATTAGTGTGAGCATGTATGATAGTGCACAGATGTTACTCCGAGTAACTGTCATACATTTCTTTTACATCTCCATTTACATAAGTCTCTTTATTTCCTAATAGTATCATAATAGAAACATGACAATAGTTAATGATTTCATAAAACATGTAATGTAAAGGCTGTCAGAAAGGTAGAACATTAATTGAAACCTATAGCTATACTGCATTAGAATTACATTTCCTAAATGAGTCATGTTAAAAATATCCCTCTTGAACAGAGAAAGACAAAGACCAGGTATTTTTTTAAACAACAACAAAACAAAACTCAAGCTTTCAGCAAATGAAAAAAATTTTCCCCCAGTAAACACAGACTAACAAATACTGCAAATCCACTGCTCACTAATAGAATGTTTTTTGCCTTTAGTAATTTATGGGCACTTTCCCCCCATCTATCGATCACATTTTAAAAAGTAAACTGCATTAACATTTTAGAGTATAATGGCTCCAGAAAATGTTTGATTTTTATCACTACTAAAATATCGTCATGGCACGTGCTTTTGTTAGGCCGTGCAGCAAGGGATACTTCTTGAATGGAAGGGCCGTCTGCACCGTCCATGTTTACACAGGTGCTCCACGATGTCCTGAAGGAACAGGCTGGAGAACAGTGCTGGGGACAAGCCACGATGTTTTTAAGGCTACAGGGAAGACCCTTATGAAACGGGGGGGGGGGGGGGGGGGGGGGG